>NC_090319.1:162942645-163245932 GCF_040869045.1 Eurosta solidaginis
TCATATATATATTATATATATCACCGATCTCTATGATTTTTTGACACAACAATACATACTATATACGTAAGCAATCGGTGAAATTTGAAGCTTATAGCTGTTAAAATGGGGTAGAAATTGCGAAAAGTTTCTTATCTGAACAATCGGTTGTATGAGATATATACTATATATACATCCGATCTCTATGATTTTTTCAGACAAAAATATATGCTATATACGTAAGCAATCGGTGAAATTTGAAGCTTATAGCTGTTAAAATGGGGTAGAAATTGCGAAAAGTTTCTTATCTGAACAATCGGTTGTATGAGATATATACTATGTATACAACCGATCTCAATGATTTTTTCAGACATCAATATATGCTATACACGTAAGCATTTGGTGAAATTTGAAGCTTATAGCTGTTAAAATGAGGCCGAAATCGCAAAAAAATATATTATATACTATATATACCATCATATATATATTATATATATCACCGATCTCTATGATTTTTTGACACAACAATACATACTATATACGTAAGCAATCGGTGAAATTTGAAGCTTATAGCTGTTAAAATGGGGTAGAAATTGCGAAAAGTTTCTTATCTGAACAATCGGTTGTATGAGATATATACTATATATACATCCGATCTCTATGATTTTTTCAGACAACAATATATGCTATATACGTAAGCAATCGGTGAAATTTGAAGCTTATAGCTGTTGAAATGGGGTAGAAATTGCGAAAAGTTTCTTATCTGAACAATCGGTTGTATGAGATATATACTATATATACAACCGATCTCTATGATTTTTTCAGACAACAATACATGCTATATACGTAAGCAATCGGTGAAATTTGAAGCTTATAGCTGTTAAAATGGGGTAGAAATTGCGAAAAGTTTCTTATCTGAACAATCGGTTGTATGAGATATATACTATATATACAACCGATCTCTATGATTTTTTCAGACAACAATATATGCTATATACGTAAGTATTCTGTGAAATTTGAGCTTCTAGCTGTTAAAATGGGGCTAAAATTTGCGAAATATATATATATATACTATATATACCACCGATGTTTATGATTTTTTCAGACAACAATATATGCTATATACGTAAGCATTCGTTGAAATTTGAAGCCTCTTGCTCTTAAAATAGGGCAGTAATTACGAAAAGTTCCTTATCTGAACAATCGGTTGTGGGGGATATATACTATATATACAACCGATCTCATCAATTTTTTCAGGCAACACTACGTGCAATATACGAAAGTATATGGTGAAGTTTGAAGCTTCAATCTGTTAAATTGGGTAAGATATTACAAAAATCCTCTTTTTCTGAAAAATCGGTTGTATGGAGGATATACATATGCTATAGTGGCCCGATTCGGTCGGTTCCGACAAATGTCTAATCGGACACCCAAATACACCCGCTCACCAAATTTTATCAAGATATCTCAAAAATTGAGGGACTAGTTTGCATACAAACAGACAGACGGACAGACGGACATGGCTAAATCAACTCAGCTCTTCAACCTGATTATTTCGGTATACTTAATGGTGGGTCTATTTTCCCTTAAGGACTTACAATTTTCGGTTTCGTGACGAAATTAATATACCATTTCATTTTCATGAAAGGTATAAAAACAGGTAGGTACTTTGTGTGAGGATGCAAAGTTTCAGGTTTTTTGTGGTCTGCGTGTAAAAACTATGACTACGAATCACGTATTTCAACAATATATGACGTAAACGTAACTATTTGATGAAATTTGATGAATTTTGAAGCTTCTAGCCGTAAAAAGGGGGAAAAATTAGAGTTTATATGGGGTATATAATATATATACCACCGACCTCTATGATTTTTTCAGACAACAATATATGCTATATATGTACGTAAGCATATGGTGAAATTTGAAGCGTCTAGCTGTTAAAAAGGGGCAGAAATTGCGCACAGTTTCTTATCTGAACAATCGGTTGTATGAGATATATACTATATATACCACCGATCTCAATGATTTTTTCAGACAACAGTATATGCTATACACGTAAGCATTTGGTGAAATTTGAAGCTTCTAGCTCTTAAAATGGGGAAGAAATTGCGCGAAGTTTCTTATCTGAACAATCGGTTGTATGAGATATATACTATATATACCACCGGTATCTATGATTTTCTCAGACAACAATATATGCTATACACGTAAGCATTTGGTGAAATTTGAACATATCTAAACGATTTTTAAGATAAATATAAAATAAAAAATAGGTAGGTAATCTGTGTGAGGATGCAAAGTTTCAGGTTTTTTGTGGTCTGCGTGTAAAAACTATGACTACGAATCACGTATTTCAACAATATATGACGTAAACGTAACTATTTGATGAAATTTGATGAATTTTGAAGCTTCTAGCCGTAAAAAGGGGGCAAAAATTAGAGTTTATATGGGGTATATAATATATATACCACCGACCTCTATGATTTTTTCAGACAACAATATATGCTATATATGTACGTAAGCATATGGTGAAATTTGAAGCGTCTAGCTGTTAAAAAGGGGCAGAAATTGCGCACAGTTTCTTATCTGAACAGTCGGTTGTATGAGATATATACTATGTATACCACCGATCTCAATGATTTTTTCAGACATCAATATATGCTATACACGAAAACATTTGGTGAAATTTGAAGCTTATAGCTGTTAAAATGAGGCCGAAATCGCAAAAAAAAAATATATATACTATATATACCATCATATATATATTATATATATCACCGATCTCTATGATTTTTTGACACAACAATACATACTATATACGTAAGCAATCGGTGAAATTTGAAGCTTATAGCTGTTAAAATGGGGTTGTATGAGATATATACTATATATACAACCGATCTCTATGATTTTTTCAGACAACAATATATGCTATATACGTAAGCAATCGGTGAAATTTGAAGCTTCTAGCTGTTAAAATGGGGAAGAAATTGCGCAAAGTTTCTTATCTGAACAATCGGTTGTATGAGATATATACTATATATACCACCGGTATCTATGATTTTCTCAGACAACAATATATGCTATACACGTAAGCATTTGGTGAAATTTGAACATATCTAAACGATTTTTAAGATAAATATAAAATAAAAAATAGGTAGGTAATCTGTGTGAGGATGCAAAGCTTCAGGTTTTTTGTGGTCTGCATGTAAAAACTATGACTACGAATCACGTCTTTCAAAAATATATGACGTAAACGTAACTATTTGATGAAATTTGATGAATTTTGAAGCTTCTAGCCGTAAAAAAGAGGCAAAAATGAGAGTTTATATGAAGTATATAATATATATACCACCGATCTCTATGATTTTTTCAGACAACAATATATGCTATATACGTAAGCATGTTGTGAAATTTGAAGCTTATAGCTGTTAAAACGGGGCAGAAATTGCGCAAAGTTTCTTATCTGAACAGTCGGTTGTATGAGATATATACTATGTATACCACCGATCTCAATGATTTTTTCAGACATCAATATATGCTATACACGAAAGCATTTGGTGAAATTTGAAGCTTATAGCTGTTAAAATGAGGCCGAAATCGCAAAAAAAATATATATATACTGTTTTGCGGGGCAGTGTGGTCCCGGGGAAGTCGGGCGTGTGCGTCGCAAATAAAAAGAAAGCAAAGCAAAGAATTAGGGCGAGTAATAACAAATGTATTCACGTTATAAACAATATAAATACTAGGCTTTATTTATTATCAAAAGGGGGATTGCTTCACAAACTAATTCGAATTCAATGTTATTAAAATTGTTAATTACACATTCGTGCACGGCAAATGTTAGTAATATGACGACCGCAAATTGTTGGATAAATTATAATTCAAAAATAGAAATATTGGTGGCTGATTGCCAGACAATTGCCAAGTGCAAATTCTAATGTTAAAATCGCAATTATTAAGAAGAATCACAATAGCAAAATGCGATTATAGCGTAAATTATATGCACAACCTACGAAAGGATACGTAATATGATAACTCACCTGTGAGATAGCTGCTGGCTCGTTGACGTTCCAAAATAGAAAGAAAGTTTAAAAAACGAAAAAGGTCCGCACCACCTGCCGACAGCTAACTTTCGTCGAGTTTTCCCCTTTAAAGTTAGCGCTCGGCAGGGGTGGGCCGTTACCGGTAAATACTAAAATTGCCAAAAGTGTACATTAGGGTGGTAGCGAATATTTAGGCTGGTGGCCTAAACATGCCGGCCCCCTTGCGGCGAGCAATTTGAAATTGGGTGAGTGCGCCAGCAACCTTCCCAAGGCGGGATAAACTTAACTAAAATTAAAAAATATGGTATGTATGTATAGGCGGATCGTCAGTACGCTCTCCGGCGGACATCCATGCTCGCAGTAATGCAGCCTCGCTGAACTGTGGATGAAAAGAGAAAAACGTTAGTGGTCATGTACGTGGGGTTGCTTGGTTTTAGTGCACTTTACTTATTGAATGGACAGATGCATGATTATTGCTGGTGGGCTCCCGACACTACCAACCCGAAGATGGTGGCTTGAGTCAGCAGCCCGCCGACGGTCGACGGTGGTGTGCCGCTAACCATTAGGCTGGCGTAGACGTCGGCACCTAGTGTGAGCCGGACAGGTGTAGACCGGTGGAAAGCTGGATCCGCCAGCTTCATGAATTGGAATGGCGTGGCTACCGATGGATCCAGCGTTGCTGTCGGACTAAGCCGTGAATATCGCGCCACCACTGTGGCCTGGGTTGTCACGGCTCCCGTTACCCCGTATTTCCCTCGCAGAACAAGCGTGCACTTCACATGATAGGACGTGCCGGTACGCTCTAACCCGAGGTCCTTTGCGAGATTCGCATCTATGATTGAATTCGGAGCGCACGGATCGATAAGGGCGCGTACTGCGTGGAGCTTCCCTCCTGCTGCTATTCGAACGACCGCCGTTGGAGCTATGGCTACGAATGCACGTGTGATGGTCGTTGCTAGAGGCGTCTCCCGGAGGCGTCCTGTTCTGAAGCCGGTGGGCGTTGTTGGTTGGCGCGCGAGCGTGGTTACTTGGTTACGCGCATTATACGGGGCCGCCCTACCAATTGAGCGTCGTGACGAGCGGGACGGACGCGGTTCCGCGTCGCCACGGCGCCCCCCGGTAGAACGGTGCGATGGGGGGAAAGGACGTGTCTCCCCGCCATCCCCGCGTTGTACGTTTGTAGGCTTCTCGTGTCGTAGGAGCGGTCGGAAACGTTGTGGTCCTGAACCGCCTTGTGGTGTCGTGGCTAGTGTCGCAGTAGGATCTTCCCGTCGTTCGATCTCTTCCTCGGCGACGTCCGCTTCCCACCACAGGGTTTGTTCCGTGACGTGGATGGATAGGGCTCCGTCGGAGCTCTCTTCGCCATCACTCTCGTGGGACGGTGGTGGAACGTCGTCGAGGTGTGTTGACGTGTGGTGCTGCTCGTTGCACCGATGACAGCGATCTTCGCTGGGACATGTCTTCCGTTGGTGGAATGGCGATAGGCAATTTGTGCAATATCTGAAATCTATGATCGTCTTTAGTCGATCCATGTTCGTCATGCCCCGGTAAATCGGGCAGAGCCTTATGCTGTGTGGCTTTTGACATAGCCGACAGGGGACGCTGAATGTGGTGCCGCGTGCCTCCGTCTTTGCGCGTTTGTGGGACAATCCGGTCATTCTGGAATATCAAATTGTTAGTAGAACATTCGTAGATGCCCTTAGGTTGGGTGGCTTATGAGCGGAGACAAGGAGCTCAATTGGCTGAGCTTGTGGTTGGCGTACTCGGGATAAAGGGTTGTGTGGAACGAATAATCTTATGAAGTTATTATGTCGATGTAATGATGTGTTTGTAGTGGTTGAAACCACTGTTATATTTCATATAATTTGATCGAGATACGCCTAAAGGTATCTTTAGTGTTGTCATCATAACGACATTCTGATGTTGAAAGCAGTCACCAATGGTGAGGGAAAAATATAAGTAAAAATTAACAAATTGTTGAATATAGATTGAAAGCAAACTATATTCTTTAGTGTTTGCCTAATACAGGCAATATGCGGTAACACACGCCACATTTGTGTCGCAGATGGTATCACGAGTTACCCGTGTATTTTCACGGCTCCTTGTAGTTGACCTACAAAAATTTCGTCACAAAACTCACCCACGCCGATACAAATGTGGCTGTGAATATAACCTATGAATCCCTGTAAAATGACTAGTCACATGACGTCTTGCATATAAATGTGCGACAAATGTAAAGAGGCCTTTACTCGCTGTCTGGGAACACTCTTTGTGTTGATTTGGGCCATGTTGTGTGAGAATCACAAATTGTGGTGTGTTTGTTGATTCCAACACAACCCTGGCGGGAATAGCCTACACTAACGAGTGTGGCAATTTGTAGAACTGTCAGCTGTTCACTCTTCCAATCGTTGGAATGAGACCGCTGTGCGGTGCTGCCCATTGCAATGTATTGATACATAATGGTCATGTCAAGAGAGTATTTAGGGACAGCTTGCGTCTGAGTCCTGACGCGACATTAAATTTAAAGTCTGTTCTAAAAAGTTTAATTTCTCCCTTGTTTGTAACATCAAAAGCATAGATGACACTACTTTATTCCTGCTGGGATTTCAAGCAAAAAGGGGACTGACGAAAGTTTGTCGAAACTTCAATACACAAAAAAGCAATTTCTGTCATGAAAGCGAGACCCCTATTGAGTGGGACATGTTTCTGTTTATGTTTTACATTTTAATTTTGCACCAACTTTTTAATAATGAAATCAATGCAAATAACCGGGAGAATTATTCCGGTCTCGAGTGGTCCACCCTCTTTTTTTTCACAAGAAAGTTGGTTTTGATTGTATCTTTATGCACCAAATTGTCAAACTAAAACAAACCTTTCATTTATCGGAACCAAAATAAAGTTGTTCGGGTACTACCACTCGAGTTTTTTTTTTTTTATTTTGGATCCCGCGGATCCGGCTTGTAATCCCATGGTGGCGCCTATACAGTGTTCACCGCTTAAGAAACAAAAAGGCAATGTCAGACGAGTGGCAACCTTTTTTCCACTCATTCAAAATGGCATCCATTCATGAAAACGTGAATACATACCGATTGTGAGTGAATAACCTTCACAAAGGTATGTACCTGTATGGAAAAAAAAAAACGTGTTCTGGGTAAGTATGCCTTTTTCCTCTAATAATTTCATTTTATTTTATTTTATTCTATATTTTTTCAGATGCCGATCGTTACAGCAATTACGTACAACTATACACGTTTGTAAACCTTTACCACGGACATTGTTTACTATGTAGTTTGGGGTAAAATTTAAAATGACCACGAACATCGGCATTTTGCAATTTATCTACAACGCAAAATACAAATTCCAAACTTAATTAACAAACGCGTTTACTTTCACAATCAGCGAAAAGTTTCCAACTTTCGAACCAATATTTAAAAGAGCCAAAAAAGGATTGTAGGATGGAGGGATATACGGTTGTGGAAAAAGGTGCACCAAATTCTACTAATTTCAGCATCTACACAAAAAATGCAGCTGGGACTATCGTTTCACCATTGCATGACATTCCACGGTATGCTGATGAAAAGAAGACTGTTTTTAATATGGTTGTATCCCGTTAAGCAGGACGTTAAAAACGGTAAATTACGTTTTCGGATGCTCCACAAAGTTGTACATAGATTGCATAAAAAGGTGTAGGGCATCCGGAGGTTAAGCTTGTCAACTAAGCCACCACCATAAATTTTACAAAAACAGATGTACAAACTTATTTCAAAGTCCCCATTAACATTAACCTTACAATATTTAACAAAACTCAGTCACCCATTCTACATATTTCCCTTTTAGTACGTCACTTTAAGAGCTTCCAAATTTTTCTTTTTAAGCAACATCCTTCAACGCTTCATTCAACACTTTGAGATTGTGTTCGTTCGCTGCATCATGTAAATCGCGACGTCCCATTAACGATAACACCATATTCAATGTACTCCAAATTGATTCTGACATCTGCGCTTGTCCAACCCCCATAGCAGTCGCACCTGTTGTGGGCAAATCTCGCACCGCTGCCGTATTCGATTGCATATTCAACGCTGTAAGCAAATGTTCAACAGCTTGTTTATAAGCCTTTAGATTCATGCAGCATACGCCCACATTGTGACGCACACGTATAAAGCCCGGTTCGAGTTGTAATGCCCTTTGATACGCTTTGTGGCTGAACATGCAGCGCTGAACGAAAGCAATCAACTGCTTTATCATACTCTGATGAGAGATTATAAAGTACGCCAAGTGCTTCCTGTACTTCTGCATCAACCTCTTGAGGATTACCGCGCACAGCATCGAGGTAAAGGTTTTGTACAGCTTGTAACTTGCTACCCCCTATCATCGTTGAAGTCGTGGCATCACTTTCAGTTGTTAATTCTGGGTGCTGTTCTAACAGATGTTTATATTTGGGATTTACTTCCATCCAATTGATTAGCATACGTAGCGCATGACTTTGTAGACTTTCATTTGTGTAACACACGGCCAAAGCCATTAGCACGCGTGTATTTTCTGGACGCAGCGCTAATGAACGCTTCAATGCAGCTATACTTTGTGGATCCATTTCATTTTCTGCTTGTGCTAAACCCAGATGTTCCCAAGCTTCTGCATTTTCTGTTTCTTTTGACTGCAATCTCAAAACAGAGCACTGCGCTGGGTATATCACCTTGTTGCAAATACTCTTTACCCTTCTGCAAAGCATTTTCCAGCTCAGCCAAAGCATTCTCTTCAGCAAACTCATATTCTTTATATGGATCATAGCTTTGGCCATACTCCGATAGCCATGGATGATCAGGATCTTCGGACAGCTTTTGCCATTCACTCTGTAAGCGTTGCCAAAACTTTTCACTGTAGCTGCTGAGTGTGCCTTCACGTTCTTTGGAATGATTTTGGAAATCTTCTATCCAGTCTTCCACATATTCATTAGTATTTGCAACTTGTGGTAGCAATTTATTGGTTTCTTCCTTTGTTAATTGTGTGCTTTCTTCAAAGAACTTGGTCGTGTTTGCCTCGAGATTTGGTTGGCATATGGCTAGGTATGGCGTTGGCAGCGACTGCATGCCCATATATGGCATTATTGGTAATTGATCCATTACTGAAGCAGAAGTGCTAGGCAGTTTTTAATTATTTTTTTTTCTTACGTTGTACATTCTTGCCGGTACTTTTTAGAAACTGCTGAGTGAGCGGCTTCAATCCCCGAGAAAATCGGAAATACAGCTAGTACTCAAAATTTAAAAGTTTCGACGACTTCGGTGCCGATTTCGATAAACTAAGTTCCGTAACCTTCTCGTAGGTATGTACAGTAGGGTGGGTCGATTACTAATAGTATGTAGTGAGCGGTAGTCAACAAAACGAGTTAAGTTGGTGTTGTGAGCGATAGGTAATGGCACCCCCAGCTGATAGACCTTTTTTTTGCCACAGCAGGCCTTTACCTGCACAAAGTCGTGTGGAATTTGATCTGATGGTAGCTCTTCTATTGTTATCCACAGCAGCTGCTGAGTCACTTCTAAACTGATTTTTCACTTTTTCGTTATATGCAGCGCATTGACTGGACTTTAATTTTCTTGTTTAAAATTTTCCATGCTCCGGTTTTTCCTTTTTACACATATTACACCGCGATTTCTTAATTAACACAAGTTTGCGCCATTTACTCTATCGAGTTTTAAAAGCACATCGCCACAGGAACTTAAAATGCAAATCAATCAAAAAATTTTGCAAAAGTTTCTTTTTGCGGGGTGGGGGTTTGTGTAATTGCTGATTCAATGGTATTATGTCGCAGATAGTAGATCTGCGTTAGGACCAATATCCGCATATTTGTCCTTCACCTTTAAATTTTCTGAAGCATTTTTAAAACCAGTACTTTCCTATCCTTGGTAGGCGGAAGGAAATACTTAATTCTCTGCTCTGACGACTAGGTCCCCCTGTTTGAGGTTTGATTGTGGATGCTTCCACTTAACGCGCTTCTGCAGTTCGGTGAGGTACTCCGTTTTCCACCGCTTGCAGAAGGTTTGATGCAACGCCTTAAGTTTTTCCCATCGATTGACGAGCGAAGCGCGATTCTCGCTGACGTCAATCTCGGGTGGCGCTAGTAGGTGGCCCCCGACTAGGAAGTGCCCGGGGGTAAGTGGCTCCAGGTTGGACGGGTCATTTGAAGACGGGCTTAGGGGTCGGGAGTTGAGACAGGATTCAATCCTGCACAGGAGGGTGCTAAACTCCTCTAGAGTAAATTTATGATCCGATGCGATCTTTTGGAAATGAGTTTTGAAACTCTTGACTCCCGCTTCCCACAGCCCGCCCATGTGAGGAGCAGCGGCTGGTATGAAATGCCATGTCAGGGTTTGGTGGGCGTACTTCGAGAGGGTTTGGTCGCGCGCATCAACGAGGAATGCCTTGAACTCCGAGCGGAGAGCCCTCGACGCACCGACAAAGTTCGTCCCGTTGTCGGAGTAGAGGTTTTTCGGGCATCCTCGTCTGGCGACAAACCGACTAAACGCTGCTAGAAACGCGGCGGTGCTGAGGTCGCTAGTCGCCTCTAAGTGGATCGCCTTAGTTGCAAAACAGACGAATAGGCAGACGTAACCCTTTGACATGCGGCATCCTCGTCCGCTGTAAGACTTGATGTCAAAAGGCCCTGCGAAATCCACCCCGGTGTTGGTAAATGCCCTGCTAAAGTTAGTGCGTTCCGCAGGGAGGGTTCCCATGAGTTGCGTCGGGGAACGTTTGCGGAATAGCGTACAGGCCTTGCAGTTGTGTATGATGGATCGGATCATGTTTTTGACCCGAGGTATCCAATACTGCGTGCGTAGGAGCCGCAGCATTAGTTGGTTTCCGCCATGTATGGAAATGGTGTGGACAAACTGGACCAGGAGACGGGTGAGTCGGCAGGCGTAAGGGAGGATTATCGGGTGACGCTCGTCGACGGGAACGTCCCTGGATGCGTTGAGGCGACACCCCACCCGAAGGACATTCTCTTCGTCGATAAAGGGGTTTAGAGAGAGAATCTCGCTTTTGGTCGCGATGGGTTTCCTAGTTCTCAGAGAGCTTATTTCTTCGGCATAGTGGTTGGTTTGGGATATCCTTATGAGGCGGCTAGTCGTAGCCTTGATTTCGTCGGGCGAGATCTGGTGAGACTCTGCTTTAAAGGACATTTTAGTTTTTGGACGTGTTCTATTCGAGAATCGTATAATGTAGGAGATTACCCGCAACGCTCTTGATAGATCGGAAAACCGGTCAAGAATATCCTCGCTATTGTTGATGTTCGTTGCGACATGCACTTGTACTCGTTTTTCTTCGATGTTTGTGTGGTACTCCTGTTCGCCTTGAGATGGCCATTTTGCTTTGCCTTCTTGCAGCCAAGAAGGTCCCTGCCACCACAAAGAGTTGTCGACTAGGTCCGTGGCTGGAAGTCCTCTGCTGGCTAAGTCCGCTGGATTTGATGCGGACTCGACATGATGCCATGCTTTAGTTCCTACCTTCTCGACGATTTTCGTTACCCTGTGAGCTACAAATGTTGACCAGGAACACGGGGGTTTTCGAATCCATGCGAGGACGATGGTCGAATCTGTCCATAGGTGCATGTTAAATGTGCCTAAGTTCAGGTTCTCCATCACAGTTTCCAAAGTTTCTGCCAGCAAGACGGCACCGCATAACTCCAATCGTGGTAATGAAATTGTTTTTACTGGTGCCACCCTCGTTTTTGCCATGAGTAGACTAACGTACGTCCTGTCGTTGATCTTAGCTCGCACGTAAACCGTAGCCGCGTAGGCTTTTTCGGACGCGTCACAGAAGCCGTGAATCTCTATATCGTTGGTTGGGGTGAAGTGCACCCACCGAGGTATACGAATCCGGTTAATGGCGGGGTACTCCTGCATGAAGGTTTGCCACCGATCTAGAGTGATTGTGGATACCGGTTCATCCCAATCCGTCCCCTCCAGCCAAATGTTCTGCATTAATATCTTAGCTACGATGATAACTGGAGCAAGCCAGCCTAAAGGGTCGAAGAGTTTGGCGATGGCAGATAGGATCGCCCTTTTTGTTAAGATGTCCTGGTTTTCGATTGGTTTAGCTGTAAAATAGAAATAGTCGGAATGCGCGTTCCAACGGATGCCTAGGGTTTTTACCATGCTCGCGTCCTCGAATTCCAGAAAGTCTTCCGTAAGCCTGTGAGGTTTGGGTATGCCCTGTAGTATCCTACTGCAATTAGATGTCCACTTTCGCAGAGGGAATCCTGCTGACTTTAATGCAGCTGTGATTTCATCGCGGGCCGTGATTGCTGCCTCGATGCTATGTCCCCCTGCAAGGACGTCATCGACGTACATACTGTTTCGCAAGATGTGCGCTGCGGTTGGCAGAGACGCCTCGACGTCATCAGAAAGTTGATGTAGGGTTCTGATCGCTAGATAGGGGGCACAATTTACCCCAAAGGTTACCGTGTTGAGTTCAAACACGCTGACAGGGTCCTCTGCTTTGAGTCGAAAAACTATTCTTTGGTATTGGGTTTGATTTTCCTTTACCCAAATTTGCCTGTACATCTTCTCAATGTCGCTATTGAAGACGTACTTGTAGAATCTCCATCGGAGGAGCAGTATTGTTAAGTCGGATTGAAGTACTGGGCCGGTGTGTAGAACATCGTTCAGGCTTGTGCCATTGGATGTCGGGCATGACGCGTTGAACACGACCCTCACTTTAGTCGTTGTACTCTCTTCTTTGATAACCGCATGATGCGGCAAGAAGTAGCAATCAGATGATTGTGGTGGTACTACGGTGTGCACCTTAGATATATGCCCTAACGTGACGTATTCTGTCAGTACCCTATTGTATTCCGTCTGTAGGGCCGGTGTCTTGGCTAGGCGTGTCTCGTTCCGATAGAACTGAGAGCAGACGCTCTTAAGAGATGGGCCCAAACAGAGCGTTTTTGGGAAGTCTTGTTTGAATGGAAGGGCGACGGTGTATCTTCCATCTGAATTCCTTTCCGTCGTGTTCTTATATAGTGCCTCGCAATAGGCATTGTCTTCAGTCAGGGCCTTTTTTGTTGGTATGTTTTCAATTTCCCAGAAAGCGGTTAGTTGCTTGTCTAGGCTAATTTCGTTAAAAAATGATACTCGTGTATTGGTTGGGTGAGGTGCATCTGCACGACCGGTTAAAATCCAACCGAAGACGGTTTCTTGGGCGAGAAGCGTATTTAGAACGTTCTTCCGTATACCGTTTAGTATGATCTGGGGATAAATATCGCCTCCAAGTATGAGGTCGACTGGTTCATTAACTAAGAACCTCTTATCTGCCAGAGTCAAATCAGGGAACGCTTGCTGAGTCGTTGCGCTCACTTGGCAAGTCGGAAGGTCCCCTGTTAATCGAGGCAGGACTAGGGCCACTGTATTGATGCTTACTAAGGGGTCTGTAAGCGAACCTAAGTTAATCGAGCATGATTCCTTTACCTGTGCAGATGGTGTATTACTTATTCCTGACACCTGCACATGCAAACGTTTGGACGGAAGGTTTATTCGCTTCTTTAGTCTTTCAGTTATGAAAGAGCATTCGGACCCAGAGTCTATAAGCGCTCTGGCGGAAAATTTCACTCCGTTGTGGATTATATTAACCCGTGCTGTTCCTAATAACACCCCTTTAGTGGTGTTAGCATGACACGAAGAGACGTTATTAGTATTATCTTGTCTTTTTTCAGACTCCATCCTTGCCCTAGCCTGCTGTGAGGTTGAAGGTGAATTGTCGGTGGCGTTTTGAGTCCACCTTTGAGGAGTTGTCTTTGATTGTGCTGTCGGAAGATGGAGCAAGGTGTTGTGCCTTGCATGGCACGTGCTGCAATTAAATTGGCTAGTGCATCGTGTCACGGTGTGTCCACCCGACAGACAATTCAGACAATAACTATTGTTTTTGATAAATTCTATTTTTCCTGACGTGGACAACCTACGGAATTTTTGGCAATTTCGTAATTTGTGCTCCGTACTGTTGCACATCTTACATGCCGACTTTGGTACGCTTGCTTGGTAAACCCCAAGTTTTGTAGAATTTTCCCTAGAATTCGAATTTTGACTTTTGGGTGCTTTTGTAGTTTTGTTACCCCTAAGATCGGAAACCGTCTCTAATGTCTGGAAGCGATTGGACAGGAATTTGTCCATATCCTCCCATTTCGGGATATCTGTCTTCCGTTCTACGGTCTGTTCCCAAAGAGCCAATGTAGATTCAGGGAGTTTTGTGGAGCATAAGTAAGTTATGATTGCATCCCAATTTGTGATGTCAATATTATGACATTGTAGCGCAGAAATGCAATTGTTGATCTCACGTTGCAATTTTTTGATTGAGGTTCCACACTCCTGTTCGACTGCCGTCAGATTAAATAAGAGTTTAAGTTGGGTGTTTACTAGGATACGTTTATTTTCGTACCTGTCGCTTAAGTTTTTCCAGGCGGTTGCAAAACCCTCGTTTGTTAACGAGCACCTGCCCACTATTTCTTTTGCCTCCCCTTGCGTTTTTTGCTTCAAATAGTATAATTTCTCGACATCTTTCAGATCAGTATTGTGGATGTATATCGCAGTGAACATATCTCTAAAGGCTGGCCAGGAAAGGTAGTCGCCTTTAAATACATCGGTGTCACAAGGCGGCAGCCGCATTTTATGTCCACGGCGCGAGGAGTCTTCCTCCTTTGCTTCATCTTTCGCCGGCTGTGGGGTGATAGCTTCGGCTTCAGCCGCCACAGCAGACATGCATTGCAGGTAGCATGCAAAGCAACTTTTATTTTTCTTTCTTAATGAGCTGAGCTCGTCTTTGGACAGTTCAGAATTGCTGAGAAGACTTTCATATGTGGACTTGGTCTTCTTCCATAGTGCCCTTAGCTCCTCTTGCAGTAGTGCAAGGGTGTGCTTGTTCCGGGATTCGGCCGGGGTGGAGTTGAACTCTTGTTCAAACTCCACTATGGAATCAGCCAATCTAATATAAGTCTCCATTGATTTTATTAATTTGAATATTTTGTCTCTTTGAAGGTGTCGAGCTCGGAGGTAAACGACTTAGTGGCTTTGGTGTAAATGCAACCACAACAAAAAATTATAAGAGTGTTTTCGTTTTTGCTGTGATTTCGCTGTATAAGTAAAAGCTTTAGGAACACACGAATTCTGATTGAATGTGTTAACACAGATAGCAATCTTATGTGAATAGTGCTAAGCAAAAATTTAATCAAATGTAAATTATGATATGAACCACTTATAGAAATCCTCACGAGGATTGTGCAAGCCACAGATAGAAATCCTGACGAGGATTTAATGTGTATGCAGTGATATGAAAATAAACACAAATAGAAATCCTGACGAGGATTTAGTGTGTATAAAATGATATAAATGTAGTGATATGCAGCACAGATAGAAATCCTGACGAGGATTTAATGTGTATGCAGTGATATGGAAATAAACACAGATAGAAATCCTGACGAGGATTTAGTGTGAATAAAGTGATATAAATGTAGTGATATGCAGCACAGATAGAAATCCTGAGGTTCTAGTCGGTGCAAAGTGATATTAAGCACGGATAGAAGTCATGAAAGGATTTAATGTGTCTACAGTGATATGCAATGCAGAGAAGAGAATCGTCTGCAAATATTTAATGTGTCTTAACAGGTGTGTTGGACACAGATAGAAATATTTTGAAACTTAGCGTGTTTAAAAAAAATTAAAAACGCAGATGGTAATCCCAATGTGGATATAGTGTAAAATGTGAACCACAGATAAAAAATCCCAATGAGGATTTAATGTGAAACACAGATAGAAATCCTGACGAGGATTAAATGTGTACAAAAGGGTGTTATGTGAACGTTGATGAGTATCGCCGAGTAGCCAACCAGGGTATCTTTCCCAATATAAATAAGAAAATAAATGTGTGTATCCAACTTAATGTGGACAACTGCACTTTTAATTATTTATTATAAAAAACGCTGAGAACATACAGCTATATAATATAAAAACGATCAGTATAAAATTGTGTTTGTGACCAATTGTGATGAGCCACTAGCCACCCAACGTAGTGATACTTTTTGACTTTTTGGTAATATTTCAGCTCGCAAACTGATTACCAAAGTGAATTCCGTGATAGACAAGCTAAGGCTATCAACCAAGTGAAATTATGGTTCCTGACTAGGAAGTTTGTCAATGTATGTGACGATGAGGGGGTACAACACAGTGCAGTGATGACTGTGAAAAAAAAAACTAAAAAAAATTCACTGACTGTCTGCCTTGAGCGGTGTCGAGTAACCCTTACCACTGGTGGGGGGAATTACCCGATCGTCAAAAGGCGATTGGTGTGTTTATAACCACGAATTCTAACAATTTCACTTGCTTTGCCTTTTTTGTCTAACACGGAATGCACTTTCCGTGCGTAAATCACGCAACTAAAAAAATGTTTTGTGCAACCAAGCAACCACGTACCTTGTGTTTTTAGTTGATCGATGGGCAGCGATGTGTTGATGTGATGGACTGTAGAGTGATGACAAATTGTGATGATGATATGATGTGTATGACTGTAAGATGTGATGCTAATGTATGTGTTTGATGATGGACTTTGACTGATGAGTATGATGATGATAAGATTGTATGTGATGTCGTGACGATGATATTAGTGGACTGTATGAGTGATAATGGACTGTATGATGATGTGATCTCGACGTCAATAGACTGTATGTGATGATTTGTGGCTGTATGTGTGCTCGCTTGTTTTGTGTTTTCGCTGGTTTTTATGTTGTTGGATATAATAAATAACCTCTTTCGACTTTGTTCGCTTTATCCAAACTATGAAAATTGGCAAAAATTTTTTAAAAAAAGTGCTGTTTTCTCTGGAGTATGCGTCTGAATATTAATTTCCTCGGCGCGTAAGGACCAATGTTTTGCGGGGCAGTGTGGTCCCGGGGAAGTCGGGCGTGTGCGTCGCAAATAAAAAGAAAGCAAAGCAAAGAATTAGGGCGAGTAATAACAAATGTATTCACGTTATAAACAATATAAATACTAGGCTTTATTTATTATCAAAAGGGGGATTGCTTCACAAACTAATTCGAATTCAATGTTATTAAAATTGTTAATTACACATTCGTGCATGGCAAATGTTAGTAATATGACGACCGCAAATTGTTGGATAAATTATAATTCAAAAATAGAAATATTGGTGGCTGATTGCCAGACAATTGCCAAGTGCAAATTCTAATGTTAAAATCGCAATTATTAAGAAGAATCACAATAGCAAAATGCGATTATAGCGTAAATTATATGCACAACCTACGAAAGGATACGTAATATGATAACTCACCTGTGAGATAGCTGCTGGCTCGTTGACGTTCCAAAATAGAAAGAAAGTTTAAAAAACGAAAAAGGTCCGCACCACCTGCCGATAGCTAACTTTCGTCGAGTTTTCCCCTTTAAAGTTAGCGCTCGGCAGGGGTGGGCCGTTACCGGTAAATACTAAAATTGCCAAAAGTGTACATTAGGGTGGTAGCGAATATTTAGGCTGGTGGCCTAAACATATACTATATATACCATCATATATATATTATATATATCACCGATCTCTATGATTTTTTGACACAACAATACATACTATATACGTAAGCAATCGGTGAAATTTGAAGCTTATAGCTGTTAAAATGGGGTAGAAATTGCGAAAAGTTTCTTATCTGAACAATCGGTTGTATGAGATATATACTATATATACAACCGATCTCTATGATTTTTTCAGACAACAATATATGCTATATACGTAAGCAATCGGTGAAATTTGAAGCTTATAGCTGTTAAAATGGGGTTGAAATTGCGAAAAGTTTCTTATCTGAACAATCGGTTGTATGAGATATTTACTATATATACAACCGATCTCTATGATTTTTTCAGACAAGAATATATGCTATATACGTAAGCAATCGGTGAAATTTGAAGCATATAGCTGTTAAAATGGGGTAGAAATTGCGAAAAGTTTCTTATCTGAACAATCGGTTGTATGAGATTGTTTAAGCGACTTAAACTATGAACATTTTTCGTTCGTTTGTTTCAGTAGACATTGAGTGTGCTTGTAATTCTCAACTGGTTAGTGAAATATTCTAAAGACATAGTTTGAGTTTTTTAATTAAAATAGAGGTTCTTCGGATGGTGTGCTAATACATCAGAGCCCAGTGCTCGCCTCCATATCACACTTTGAAGGGGTTCTTCAAATAGAAAATGAGGTGGCTCAGTAGAGCGAAGCCTCAGAGCCCCCAGTGCTCGCCCCCAAATTAAATAAATAAAAGGTGTACTGATGCTATGCATCCTCCCATGACTTAAACACACCAATAACACTAAAACTACCCAACTTAATAAACTGAATCCCTTAAAATAAACACAAATAAATAAATAAAGGTGTACTGATGCTATGCATCCTCCCATGACTTAAACACACCAATAACACTAAAACTACCCAACTTAATAAACTGAATCCCTTAAAATAAACACAAATAAATAAATAAAGGTGTACTGATGCTATGCATCCTCCCATTACTTAAATACACCAACAACACTCAACCTACCCAACCCAATAAATGGAATACATTAAATCAAAAACCCCATAAACTCAATACAGTCCATTAATAATAATAATTTATAAATTAAAAAAAAGGGAATGCTTGGTGGGAGTTGAACCCGCAACCCCGGGCGTTTGGTCGGGTACGTCAGCCACTGTGCCACGACTCATACGTTTACAAGCACATAAAATTACTCACTTATAATTCTTATTAGACTGCTCGCCCTCAATTGCCCAAAGCTTAGACATGGTCCTTCGAGCCGGATCACTGGCTCGTATGGAAGTTTCATTAGACGACTAAGCCGTCTAAGGGGGGAGTATGTTTAAGCGACTTAAACTATGAACATTTTTCGTTCGTTTGTTTCAGTAGCCATTGAGTGTGCTTGTAATTCTCAACTGGTTAGTGAAATATTCTAAAGACATAGTTTGAGTTTTTTAATTAAAATCGAGGTTCTTCGGATGTTGTGCTAATACATCAGAGCCCAGTGCTCGCCTCCATATCACACTTTGAAGGGGTTCTTCAAATAGAGGATGAGGTGGCTCAGTAGAGCGAAGCCTCAGAGCCCCCAGTGCTCGCCCCAAATTAAATAAATAAAAGGTGTACTGATGCTATGCATCCTCCCATGACTTAAACACACCAATAACACTAAAACTACCCAACTTAATAAACTGAATCCCTTAAAATAAACACAAATAAATAAATAAAGGTGTACTGATGCTATGCATCCTCCCATGACTTAAATACACCAATAACACTCAACCTACCCAACCCAATAAATGGAATACATTAAATCAAAAACCCCATAAACTCAATACAGTCCATTAATAATAATAATTTATAAATTAAAAAAAAGGGAATGCTTGGTGGGAGTTGAACCCGCAACCCCGGGCGTTTGGTCGGGTACGTCAGCCACTGTGCCACGACTCATACGTTTACAAGCACATAAAATTACTCACTTATAAATCTTATTAGACTGCTCGCCCTCAATTGCCCAAAGCTTAGACAGAGATATATACTATATATACAACCGATCTCTATGATTTTTTCAGACAACAGTATATGCTATATACGTAAGTATTCTGTGAAATTTGAAGATTCTAGCTGTTAAAATGGGGCTAAAATTTGCGAAAATATATATATATATTTACTATATATATATACTATATATACCACCGATCTTTATGATTTTTTCAGACAACAATATATGCTATATACGTAAGCATTCGTTGAAATTTGAAGCATCTAGCTCTTAAAATAGGGCAGTAATTACGAAAAGTTCCTTATCTGAACAATCGGTTGTGGGGGATATATACTATATATACGAACGATCTCATCAATTTTTTCAGGCAACAATACGTGCAATATACGAAAGTATATGGTGAAGTTTGAAGCTTCAATCTGTTAAATTGGGTAAGATATTACAAAAATCCTCTTTTTCTGAAAAATCGGTTGTATGGAGGATATATGCTATAGTGGTCCGATCCGGTCGGTTCCGACAAATGTCTAATCGGACACCCAAATACACCCGCTCACCAAATTTTATCAAGATACCTCAAAAATTGAGGGACTAGTTTGCATACAAACAGACAGACGGACAGACGGACAGACGGACATGGCTAAATCAACTCAGCTCTTCAACCTGATTATTTCGGTATACTTAATGGTGGGTCCATCTATTTTCCTTTAAGGACTTACAATTTTCGGTTTCGTGACGAAATTAATATACCATTTCATTTTCATGAAAGGTATAAAAATAGGTAGGTAATCTGTGTGAGGATGCAAAGCTTCACATTTTTTGTGGTCTGCATGTAAAAACTATGACTACGAATCACGTCTTTCAAAAATATATGACGTAAACGTAACTATTTGATGAAATTTGATGAATTTTGAAG
Source organism: Eurosta solidaginis (assembly GCF_040869045.1). Taxonomy (NCBI): domain Eukaryota; kingdom Metazoa; phylum Arthropoda; class Insecta; order Diptera; family Tephritidae; genus Eurosta; species Eurosta solidaginis. The sequence goes on from NC_090319.1 coordinate 162,963,123, forward strand.
CTTCTAGCTGTAAAAAAGGGGCAAAAATGAGAGTTTATATGAAGTATATAATATATATACCACCGATCTCTATGATTTTTTCAGACAACAATATATGCTATATACGTAAGCATTTTGTGAAATTCGAAGCTTCTAGCTGTTAAAACGGGGCAGAAATTGCGCAAAGTTTCTTATCTGAACAATCGGTTGTATGAGATATATACTATGTATACCACCGATCTCAATGATTTTTTCAGACATCAATATATGCTATACACGTAAGCATTTGGCGAAATTTGAAGCTTATAGCTGTTAAAATGAGGTCGAAATCGCAAAAAAAATATATATATACTATATATATATACTATATATACCATCATATATATATTAATATATCACCGATCTCTATGATTTTTTGACACAACAATACTGTATACGTAAGAAATCGGTGAAATTTGAAGCTTATAGCTGTTAAAATGGGGTAGAAATTGCGAAAAGTTTCTTATCTGAACAATCGGTTGTATGAGATATATACTATATGTACAACCGATCTCTATGATTTTTTCAGACAACAATATATGCTATATACGTAAGCAATCGGTGAAATTTGAAGCTTATAGCTGTTAAAATGGGGTAGAAATTGCGAAAAGTTTCTTATCTGAACAATCGGTTGTATGAGATATATACTATATATACAACCGATCTCTATGATTTTTTCAGGCAACAATATATGCTATATACGTAAGTATTCTATGAAATTTGAAGCTTCTAGCTGTTAAAATGGGGCAAAAATTTGCGAAAAAACATATATATATACTATATATATATACTATATATACCACCATATATATACTATATATACCACCGATCTTTATGATTTTTTCAGACAACAATATATGCTATATACGTAAGCATTCGTTGAAATTTGAAGCCTCTAGCTCTTAAAATAGGGCAGTAATTACGAAAAGGTCCTTATCTGAACAATCGGTTGTGGGGGATATATACTATATATACGACCGATCTCATCAATTTTTTCAGGCAACAATACGTGCAATATACGAAAGTATATGGTGAAGTTTGAAGCTTCAATCTGTTAAATTGGGTAAGATATTACAAAAATCCTCTTTTTCTGAAAAATCGGTTGTATGGAGGATATATGCTATAGTGGTTCGATCCGGTCGGTTCCGACAAATGTCTAATCGGACACCCAAATACACCCGCTCACCAAATTTTATCAAGATATCTCAAAAATTGAGGGACTAGTTTGCATACAAACAGACAGACGGACAGACGGACATGGCTAAATCAACTCAGCTCTTCAACCTGATTATTTCGGTATACTTAATAGTGGGTCTATCTATTTTCCTTTAAGGACATACAATTTTAGGTTTCGTGACGAAATTAATATACCATTTCATTTTCATGAAAGGTATAAAAATAAGTAGGTAATCTGTGTGAGGATGCAACGCTTCACGTTTTTTGTGGTCTGCATGTAAAAACTATGACTACGAATCACGTCTTTCAAAAATATATGACGCAAACGTAACTATTTGATGAAATTTGATGAATTTTGAAGCTTCTAGCCGTAAAAAAGGGGCAAAAATGAGAGTTTATATGAAGTATATAATATATATACCACCGATCTCTATGATTTTTTTTTTCAGACAACAATATATGCTATATACGTAAGCATTTTCTGAAATTTGAAGCTTCTAGCTGTTAAAACGGGGCAGAAATTGCGCAAAGTTTCTTATCTGAACAATCGGTTGTATGAGATATATACTATGTATACTACCGATCTCAATGATTTTTTCAGACATCAATATATGCTATACACGTAAGCATTTGGTGAAATTTGAAGCTTTTAGCTGTTAAGATGAGGCCGAAATCGCAAAAAAATATATATATACTATATATATATACTATATATACCATCATATATATATTATATATATCAGCGATCTCTATGATTTGACACAACAATACATACTATATACGTAAGCAGTCGGTGAAATTTGAAGCTTATAGCTGTTAAAATGGGGTAGAAATTTCGAAAAGTTTCTTATCTGAACAATCGGTTGTATGAGATATATACTATATATACAACCGATCTCTATGATTTTTTCAGACAACAATATATGCTATATACGTAAGCAATCGGTGAAATTTGAAGCTTATATCTGTTAAAATGGGGTAGAAATTGCGAAAAGTTTCTTATCTGAACAATCGTTTGTATGAGATATATACTATATATACAACCGATCTCTATGATTTTTTCAGACAACAATATATGCTATATACGTAAGTATTCTGTGAAATTTGAAGCTTCTAGCTGTTAAAATGGGGCTAAAATTTGCGAATATATATATATATATATATATACTATATATACCACCATATATATACTATATATACCACCATATATATACTATATATACCACCGATCTTTATGATTTTTTCAGACAACAATATATGCTATATACGTAAGCATTCGTTGAAATTTGAAGCCTCTAGCTCTTAAAACAGGGCAGTAATTACGAAAAGTTCCTTATCTGAACAATCGGTTGTGGGGGATATATACTATATATACGACCGATCTCATTAATTTTTTCAGGCAACAATACGTGCAATATACGAAAGTATATGGTGAAGTTTGAAGCTTCAATCTGTTAAATTGGGTAAGATATTACAAAAATCCTCTTTTTCTGAAAAATCGGTTGTATGGAGGATATATGCTATAGTGGTCCGATCCGGTCGGTTCCGACAAATGTCTAATCGGACACCCAAATACACCCGCTCACCAAATTTTATCAAGATATCTCAAAAATTGAGGGACTAGTTTGCATACAAACAGACAGACGGACAGACGGACAGACGGACATGGCTAAATCAACTCAGCTCTTCAACCTGATTATTTGGGTATACTTAATGGTGGGTCTATCTATTTTCCTTTAAGGACTTACAATTTTCGGTTTCGTGACGAAATTAATATACCGTTTCATTTTCATGAAAGTTATAATAAATCAGAAATAATGAGTCAACTTTTCTTCAAACTCACTAAATTTATTTATTTATAAATTTGACCCAAATGTTTTTTGCATTTCCAGATTTTATGCTCTTTTTTGCACGTCTTATAGTGAACAAAAAATAAATAAATTTGCTAAAAAGATATTACATTAAAATTTGTATATTGTCTTTTATGCTAATTTATTTTGATATTTCTTATTTTATTTTATTATATTATCTTTTATTTCAACTTAGTTTGTTATTATTTAAATGCAACTTGATTGAATCGGAAAATTTCACGTTGTATATTAAACGAAAAAAAACGACCCAAAAACGTTTTCGATTTTAGGTCGAAATATTGCATAGGCCGTATATTACTCTACTATCTATATATTAATACGCTAACAAAATTTCCATACAATCAATTGACAGGCTGTATCGCATACTTAGCATACGTAAAATCATATAAAAGTTATATGAATCGATTCGTATTGATCAGCCGCAGTGCTTAGGCCTATTTTTGTTAACAAATATTACTCTATTTGTTTATAATTAATAAAAAAGTTTTTTGTAAATTCGAAAATCTGTGCAACTATCGAAATTGCCATCTGAAGGACGCATTATGTTCACAAACCCCCCTGAGTACAAGCTCCAAATTCTCAATTGTTCCGTTGCACAAATGTTTCATCTCTACAAATGTATATATTTGTACACGCCAAACAGTGAGAGAACTATTGCTTCGCTCATTTTCTGTTGAAATAAAATATTGTTTCACATTGTTTCCAATTACCTATATTGGTTTGTACCAAAATCTTTAAAAAATTGTTCTAAAATAATTGTTAGCGCACAAAAAAACTTTAAAGAGAAGTAATAACTTAACCGGCCTATTTTTTTGGACAAATTTTACTTACACGTAAAAGCATAGATCTTTATTTAACATATTCTTTGTTTTTCATTTTAGGTGCTTTAAAAAAAAATAAATCAGAAATAATGAGTCAACTTTTCTTCAAACTCACTAAATTTATTTATTTATAACAATTAATTGCAAAGTTGACCCAAATGTTTTTTGCATTTCCAGATTTTATGCTCTTTTTAGATATAGCACGTCTTATAGTGAACAAAAAATAAATAAATTTGCTAAAAAGATATTACATTAAAATTTGTATATTGTCTTTTATGCTAATTTATTTTGATATTTCTTATTTTATTTTATTATATTATCTTTTATTTCAACTTAGTTTATTATTATTTAAATGCAACTTGTTTGAATCGGAAAATTTCACGTTGTATATTAAACGAAAAAAAAACGACCCAAAAACGTTTTCGATTTTAGGTCGAAATATTGCATAGGCCGTATATTACTCTACTATCTATATATTAATACGCTAACAAAATTTCCATACAATCAATTGACAGGCTGTTTCGCATACTTAGCATACGTAAAATCATATACAAGTTATATGAATCGATTCGTATTGATCAGCCGCAGTGCTTAGGCCTATTTTTGTTAACAAATATTACTCTATTTGTTTATAATTAATAGAAAATTTTTTTTGTAAATTCGAAAATCTGTGCAACTATCGAAATTGCCATCTGAAGGACGCATTATGTTCACAAACCCCCCTGAGTACAAGCTCCAAATTCTCAATTGTTCCGTTGCACAAATGTTTCATCTCTACATATTTATTTATTTATTTATTTATTTATTTATTACAGCGTAAGCCTAGTTTGAACAATATTTATTAAATCACATTGTAGAACTTATCTTATAGGTAAGGTTTTACAATGTTCATATAGTCTGCTTTTAAATACATAAATTTCTTCACAATTTTTTATTTCATTAGGCAATTCATTAAAGTTTTTAAATCCTTTATGGAAAAGGTTTTGTTTGTCCACTTCAGTTCTATAGAGTGGCAGTTTAAAATCATTTTTTCTACGGGTATTAAAATTATGGGTTTCGTTTATATATACAACATTATTTGTTAAGTATTCAGGTACATTTCCCTTTCGTATATTGAAGATCATTTTCATAGTATAATAAAAAATAATTTGTTTGACACTTAGCCATTTTAGTTTTATTAGCATGTCGCTTATCGACGCATCTGACTTTTCCCGTAACACAAATCTCATACATCTATTTTGCAATATCTGAAGTCTATCTATTTTTGTATCTGGTATAATAAATAAGACTGATGGGCAATATTTAAAATTAGATTCAATCAATGTTTTGTATACAATATCCTTAAACTCTCTATTTATAAATTTACAGGTTCTTTGCATAAAACCGACTTGTTTAGCTATCTTTCCTACAGTGTATCGAATATGTTCATCAAATTTGAGTTTGTTGTCAATTACAATTCCAAGATATTTTATTGATTTTATTTGCTCTAACATTTCATCTTTCACCCTGAGCTGAATACTCGCAACTTCGCTTTCGATTTTTCGGCTAATAACCATATATTTTGTTTTACTCACGTTAAGTTTAAGTCTGTTACCACATAGCCATTTATATAAACTATCTAAGTCACACTGCATTTTTGTCAATGCAGTTGTTAAACTACTTTCACTTATTCTAAGCAGAGCATCATCCGCAAACAGTTTTATGTTACAGTACTTTACAGCTTTAACAATATCATTAATATAAATCAAAAATAATAAAGGAGCTAATACAGAACCTTGCGGTAACCCTAATGGGACCGAAATTTCGTTCGATACTTCATCACCGATTATGGCTTTTTGTTTTCTGCCAGTCAAGTAATTTTGGAACCACTTTAATTCTATACCCTGAATTCCCATGGCTTTCATTTTCTGGAGCAAAATGTCTCGGTCCACTGTTTCGAATGCCCTTTTCAGATCCAGGAAAACGCAAACAGTGTCTTTTTTGTTATTTAGATCTTCCTTCCAGTTAGAGATCACTATATTCAGTGCCGTTTCACATGAGTGTTTTCTTCTAAATCCCGATTGTTCACTTATTATTAATTTATTGTCTTCCAAGTAATTTTCTAACTTATTTTTTATAACTGTTTCCATAATTTTTTCGTCACATGGTAGTGTATTTATAGGTCGCATTTCCTCAGGTTTATACGTATTTTTTATTTTTTTTTACTGGTATAATGGTCGACGTTTTCCATCTTTGTGGTACAATGCCTGTTTCCATGCTTTCATTTATAATTTTTGCATAAAAATAAGCTGTATACTCTATTGAATCTTTTAAAACTCCTTCTGATAAAAGATTTTTGCCACCAATTTTGTTCTTGAATAGCCGAACTATTTTGACAATGTCATCTGCTACAACTTTATTAAATTTGAATGTCGAACTGCTATCAGATACGGTTAAATTTAAATCAAAATGTTCGATACTTTGGTTTATTTCTAAAACACTGTTTACGAAAAAGTTATTGAGCTCATTCGCAATTTCGATCTTTTCTTCGATTTGCTTATCTAATATTTGAATTTTGTTTATTTCTTGATGATCTTTTTTTAGGTTTATGGTTTGCTTTAGATTTTTCCACATTTCTTTGCTATTATTTTTACTAATTAAGATTTTGTTTTCCATATATTTCGCCTTTTTCTTTTTGATAAGTTTTTTGTATCTTTTGTTTATTTCTTTATAATCGTCCCAATTTCCTGTTTTCCTAGACTCATTTAAAAGATTATATTTAAGTTTATTTAATTGTGTACCACTTATTCATAAGTCTTACTTTCACTACTTTTTCAAATGTTAATCCTGTCATACATTGTAGAATTGCATTGTTTACTATGTCTAAATGGGATTCTATACTGGTTGAATCATTTATCACAAAACTGCATGCGCGCAACAAGTTAAGTAGATTTTCTTTATTATAAAGCTCCCATGAGGTAATTGTTTTTGTTGTTCTCATTTTATATGGTGCTGATGTATTAATTTTTATTTCTATCGTTTCATGATCTGATATTTTATACTTGTCCATGTTTTGACAAATAACATCATTCGAATTTGAGTATAGAAGGTCGATTTTTGTTTCAGTTGTATCTGTGATACGTGTGTTGAAGAGTATTTTTTGGCTCATTGCCAAATCATTAAACATATCTGTTAATTTCTTGCTATAGGTGTTGTTGGCATTATTAACGTTAATGTTATAGTCTCCAACCACGAAGCAATTCACACTTAACTCAACTTTTTCCAACAATATTTCATTTAGATAATTTAAGAAGTCAGAATCACTCGTATTAGGTGAGTGATATAGAACCCCTATTTGCCATTTTTTATCGCACTCTTTTAGTTTTATTACGATGCACCAAATGTTATTATTAATGCTGTTATTATATATAACGTTGTATTTCACAGAGTTGTGAGCATATATTAAGACACCTCCTGTGTGTCTGCTATGTGAGTCGCATCTAATTACCGTATAGGCATTAATATGTAACTCTGCTTCTCTAATATCACCCGTGGCACATGTTTCCGAGCACAATAGTAACGCAGGTTTCTGCTCCACAATAAGATTTTCTAGTTCATTTTTGTTAGAAATAATACTACATATATTTAAATAGATACATTTAAATTCAAAGTTTTTATTTGGTTGCTATTTCTTCGCTTTTTTGCTCTGCAGATAGCGTATATATGCAGGGCACTTAGTACTATAGGCATAGTGATCCACTTCAACATCTATAACTTTTCTTCTCACCAAGTCAAAGCAGTTAACACATCTTATGATGTTTGAGTTACACTCTTTAACATCATGCTGTTCACCACATTTGCTACATGCTTGTTTAAATGCACAATCACTAGCTTTATGTTGGAAACCTAGACATTTAAAACATCTAGGTACATTTATATGTTCAAAAACTCTACAACTATCCCATTCAACTTTTATTCTCTTCTTCTCAATTAGATGCTCATACGTTTCACAATCTGTTTCTATAATAATATTATAGCTTTCTTCTCTTTTATTGCGATCTTCATAAACCTTAATAATTTTTAACTCTTTATTATCTTCGATATCGTTCTGTTTTTTTACACACTCAATAATTCTCTCATCATTTAATTTTGTTGAGAGCCCCACTATTTTTAACGCTCTCCGCTTTTTCGTTTCTCTCAATTTTTCCGTAGCATATTCTTGACCAATTTCTTTGTTTACTTTCTTTTGTACTTCTTCTACTGCTTCACTGTTTTTGCATTCAACTATTATCGCACCTTTATTTATATTAGTAACAGTCGTGATAAGACCTTCGGTTGGTTCGATTACTTTTTTTAGTGCTTTCTTAGTTTCTTTTGTATTTTTGTTGTTTATAGGTTTAATAACTATTTTGTTTGCGTTTCTTTTTGCCATTTCTGCATATGATGATTTTGCATTTATTTGTTTCTTTTCAGCCCGAATTTCACTTAATTTATCGCAGCTGCTGTTCAGACTCTTATGTATCTCACTTATGAGCTCCTGTTTCAATATTTTGCATTTTTCACTAAATATTTGTTCTATTACTGCATTTATTTCAACTGTAAAGTCATTTTTCATTTTTTGCATTTTATTCGTTATTGCATCCTCCACTATTTCTTTAACATCTGATCTTTTTAAGTTTTTTGATTCACTTTTTTCAATAGAATGTTTTATTTCAATAAATTTTGTATTTATGTTTGATAAGCTACACTGGTTACAATACCATTTAATATTTAAATTTTCATTTAGAAATTTTAATTCTGCTCTTTTTAAATTGCTACACTTCACACAAAAAACATTATCACAGCCCCCACATATGTATATATTTGTACACGCCAAACAGTGAGAGAACTATTGCTTCGCTCATTTTCTGTTGAAATAAAATATTGTTTCACATTGTTTCCAATTACCTATATTGGTTTGTACCAAAATCTTTAAAAAATTGTTCTAAAATAATTGTTGAAATAAAATATTGTTTCCCATTGTTTCCAATTACCTATATTGGTTTGTACCAAAATCTTTAAAAAATTGTTCTAAAATAATTGTTAGCGCACAAAAAAACTTAAAAGAGAATTAATAACTTAACCGGCCTATTTATTTGGACAAATTTTACTTACACGTAAAAGCATAGGTCTTTATTTAACAGATTCTTTGTTTTTCATTTTAGGTGCTTTAAAAAAAAATAAATCAGAAATAATGAGTCAACTTTTCATCAAACTCACTAAATTTATTTATTTATAACAATTAATTGCAAATTTGACCCAAATGTTTTTTGCATTTCCAGATTTTATGCTCTTTTTAGATATAGCACGTCTTATAGTGAACAAAAAATAAATAAATTTGCTACAAAGATATTACATTAAAATTTGTATATTGTCTTTTATTTTATTATATTATCTTTTATTTCAACTTAGTTTATTATTATTTGTACCAAAATCTTTAAAAAATTGTTCCAAAATAATTGTTAGCGCACAAAAAAACTTTAAAGAGAAGTAATAACTTAACCGGCCTATTTTTTTGGACAAATTTTACTTACACGTAAAAGCATAGATCTTTATTTAACATATTCTTTGTTTTTCATTTTAGGTGCTTAAAAAAAAATAAATCAGAAATAATGAGTCAACTTTTCTTCAAACTCACTAAATTTATTTATTTATAACAATTAAATGCAAATTTGACCCAAATGTTTTTTGCAATTCCAGATTTTATGCTCTTTTTAGATATAGAACGTCTTATAGTGAACAAAAAATAAATTAATTTGCTACAAAGATAGTACATTAAAATTTGTATATTGTCTTTTATTCTAATTTATTTTGATATTTCTTATTTTATTTTATTGTATTATCTTTTATCACGTTGTATATTAAATTTGCTACAAAGATATTACATTAAAATTTGTATATTGTTTTTATGCTAATTTACTTTAATATTTCTTATTTTATTTTATTATATTATCTTTTATTTCAACTTAGTTTATTATTATTTATGCAACTTGATTGAATCGGAAATTTTACGTTGTATATTAAACGAAAAAAAACGACCCAAAAAAGTTTTCGATTTTAGGTCGAAATATTGCATAGGCAGTATATTACCCACTATCTATATATTAATACGCTAACAAAATTTCCATACAATCAATTGACAGGCTGTTTCGCATACTTAGCATACGTAAAATCATATAAAAGTTATATGAATCGATCCGTATTGATCAGCCGTAGTGCTTAGGCCTATTTTTGTTAACAAATATTACTCTATTTGATTATAATTAATAGAAAAAGTTTTTTGTAAATTCGAAAATCTATGCAACTATCGAAATTGCCATCTTTAGGACGCATTATGTTCACAAACCCCCCTGAGAACAATCACCAAATTCTCAATTGTTCCGTTGCTCAAATGTTTCATCTCTACATATGTATATATTTGTACACGCCAAACAGTGAGAGAACTACTGCTTCGCCCATTTTCTGTTGAAATAAAATATTGTTTCCCATTGTTTCCAATTACCTATATTGGTTTGTACCAAAATCTTTAAAAAATTGTTCAAAAATAATTGTTAGAGCACAAAAAAACTTTAAAGAGAAGTAATAACTTAACCGGCCTATTTTTTTGGACAAATTTTACTTACACGTAAAAGCATAGGTCTTTATTTAACAGATTCTTTGTTTTTCATTTAGGTGCTTTAAAAAAAAATAAATCAGAAATAATGAGTCAACTTTTCTTCAAACTCACTAAGTTTATTTATTTATAACAATTAATTGCAAATTTGACCCAAATGTTTTTTGCATTTCCAGATTTTATGCCCTTTTTAGATATAGCACGTCTTATAGTGAACAAAAAATAAATAAATTTGCTACAAAGATATTACGTTAAAATTTGTATATTGTCTGTTATGCTAATTTATTTTGATATTTCTTATTTTATTTTATTATATTATCTTTTATTTCAACTTAGTTTATTATTATTTAAATGCAACTTGATTGAATCGGAAAATTTCACGTTGTATATTAAACGAAAAAAAAACGACCCAAAAACGTTTTCGATTTTAGGTCGAAATATTGCATAGGCCGTATATTACTCTACTATCTATATATTAATACGCTAACAAAATTTCCATACAATCAATTGACAGGCTGTTTCGCATACTTAGCATACGTAAAATCATATAAAAGTTATATGAATCGATTCGTATTGATCAGCCGCAGTGCTTAGGCCTATTTTTGTTAACAAATATTACTCTATTTGTTTATAATTAATAGAAAATTTTTTTGTAAATTCGAAAATCTGTGCAACTATCGAAATTGCCATCTGTAGGACGCATTATGTTCACAGACCCCCCTGAGTACAAGCTCCAAATTCTCAATTGTTCCGTTGCTCAAATGATTCATCTCTACATATGCATATATTTGTACACGCCAAACAGTGAGAGAACTATAGCTTCGCTCATTTTCTGTTGAAATAAAATATTGTTTCCCATTGTTTTCAATTACCTATATTGGTTTGTACCAAAATCTTTACAAAATTGTTCTAAAATAATTGTTAGCGCACAAAAAAACTTTAAAGAGAAGTAATAACTTAACCGGCCTATTTTTTTGGACAAATTTTACTTACACGTAAAAGCATAGATCTTTATTTAACAGATTCTTTGTTTTTCATTTTAGGTGCTTTAAAAAAAATAAATCAGAAATAATGAGTCAACTTTTCTTCAAACTCACTAAATTTATTTATTTATAACAATTAATTGCAAATTTGACCCAAATGTTTTTTGCATTTCCAGATTTTATGCTCTTTTTAGATATAGCACGTCTTATAGTGAACAAAAAATAAATAAATTAACTACAAAGATATTACATTAAAATTTGTATATTGTCTTTTATGCTAATTTATTTTGATATTTCTTACTTTAATTTATTATATTATCTTTTATTTCAACTTAGTTTATTATTATTTAAATGAAACTTGATTGAATCGGAAAATTTCACGTTGTATATTAACCGAAAAAAAACGACCCAAAAATGTTTTCGATTTTAGGTCGAAATATTGCATAGGCCGTATATTACTCTACTATCTATATATTAATACGCTAACAAAATTTCCATACAATCAATTGACAGGCTGTTTCGCATACTTAGCATACGTAAAATCATATAAAAGTTATATGAATCGATTCGTATTGATCAGCCGCAGTGCTTGGGCCTATTTTTGTTAACAAATATTATCTTTTATCACGTTGTATATTAAATTTGCTACAAAGATATTACATTAAAATTTGTATATTGTTTTTATGCTAATTTACTTTAATATTTCTTATTTTATTTTATTATATTATCTTTTATTTCAACTTAGTTTATTATTATTTATGCAACTTGATTGAATCGGAAATTTTACGTTGTATATTAAACGAAAAAAAACGACCCAAAAAAGTTTTCGATTTTAGGTCGAAATATTGCATAGGCAGTATATTACCCACTATCTATATATTAATACGCTAACAAAATTTCCATACAATCAATTGACAGGCTGTTTCGCATACTTAGCATACGTAAAATCATATAAAAGTTATATGAATCGATCCGTATTGATCAGCCGTAGTGCTTAGGCCTATTTTTGTTAACAAATATTACTCTATTTGATTATAATTAATAGAAAAAGTTTTTTGTAAATTCGAAAATCTATGCAACTATCGAAATTGCCATCTTTAGGACGCATTATGTTCACAAACCCCCCTGAGAACAATCACCAAATTCTCAATTGTTCCGTTACTCAAATGTTTCATCTCTACATATGTATATATTTGTACACGCCAAACAGTGAGAGAACTACTGCTTCGCCCATTTTCTGTTGAAATAAAATATTGTTTCCCATTGTTTCCAATTACCTATATTGGTTTGTACCAAAATCTTTAAAAAATTGTTCAAAAATAATTGTTAGAGCACAAAAAAACTTTAAAGAGAAGTAATAACTTAACCGGCCTATTTTTTTGGACAAATTTTACTTACACGTAAAAGCATAGGTCTTTATTTAACAGATTCTTTGTTTTTCATTTAGGTGCTTTAAAAAAAAATAAATCAGAAATAATGAGTCAACTTTTCTTCAAACTCACTAAGTTTATTTATTTATAACAATTAATTGCAAATTTGACCCAAATGTTTTTTGCATTTCCAGATTTTATGCCCTTTTTAGATATAGCACGTCTTATAGTGAACAAAAAATAAATAAATTTGCTACAAAGATATTACGTTAAAATTTGTATATTGTCTGTTATGCTAATTTATTTTGATATTTCTTATTTTATTTTATTATATTATCTTTTATTTCAACTTAGTTTATTATTATTTAAATGCAACTTGATTGAATCGGAAAATTTCACGTTGTATATTAAACGAAAAAAAACGACCCAAAAACGTTTTCGATTTTAGGTCGAAATATTGCATAGGCCGTATATTACTCTACTATCTATATATTAATACGCTAACAAAATTTCCATACAATCAATTGACAGGCTGTTTCGCATACTTAGCATACGTAAAATCATATAAAAGTTATATGAATCGATTCGTATTGATCAGCCGCAGTGCTTAGGCCTATTTTTGTTAACAAATATTACTCTATTTGTTTATAATTAATAGAAAATTTTTTTGTAAATTCGAAAATCTGTGCAACTATCGAAATTGCCATCTGTAGGACGCATTATGTTCACAAACCCCCCTGAGTACAAGCTCCAAATTCTCAATTGTTCCGTTGCTTAAATGATTCATCTCTACATATGCATATATTTGTACACGCCAAACAGTGAGAGAACTATAGCTTCGCTCATTTTCTGTTGAAATAAAATATTGTTTCCCATTGTTTTCAATTACCTATATTGGTTTGTACCAAAATCTTTACAAAATTGTTCTAAAATAATTGTTAGCGCACAAAAAAACTTTAAAGAGAAGTAATAACTTAACCGGCCTATTTTTTTGGACAAATTTTACTTACACGTAAAAGCATAGATCTTTATTTAACAGATTCTTTGTTTTTCATTTTAGGTGCTTTAAAAAAAATAAATCAGAAATAATGAGTCAACTTTTCTTCAAACTCACTAAATTTATTTATTTATAACAATTAATTGCAAATTTGACCCAAATGTTTTTTGCATTTCCAGATTTTATGCTCTTTTTAGATATAGCACGTCTTATAGTGAACAAAAAATAAATAAATTAACTACAAAGATATTACATTAAAATTTGTATATTGTCTTTTATGCTAATTTATTTTGATATTTCTTATTTTAATTTATTATATTATCTTTTATTTCAACTTAGTTTATTATTATTTAAATGAAACTTGATTGAATCGGAAAATTTCACGTTGTATATTAACCGAAAAAAAACGACCCAAAAATGTTTTCGATTTTAGGTCGAAATATTGCATAGGCCGTATATTACTCTACTATCTATATATTAATACGCTAACAAAATTTCCATACAATCAATTGACAGGCTGTTTCGCATACTTAGCATACGTAAAATCATATAAAAGTTATATGAATCGATTCGTATTGATCAGCCGCAGTGCTTGGGCCTATTTTTGTTAACAAATATTACTCTATTTGTTTATAATTAATAGAAAAAGTTTTTTGTAAATTCGAAAATCTGTGCAACTATCGAAATTGCCATCTGTAGGACGCATTATGTTCACAAACCCCCCTGAGTACAAGCTCCAAATTCTCAATTGTTCCGTTGCTCAAATGTTTCATCTCTACATATGTATATATTTGTACACGCCAAACAGTGAGAGAACTATTGCTTCGCTCATTTTCTGTTGAAATAAAATATTGTTTCCCATTGTTTCCAATTACCTACATTGGTTTGTACCAAAATCTTTAAAAAATTGTTCTAAAATAATTGTTAGCGCACAAAAAAACTTTAAAGAGAAGTAATAACTTAACCGGCCTACTTTTTTGGACAAATTTTACTTACACGTAAAAGCATAGGTCTTTATTTAACAGATTCTTTGTTTTTCATTTTAGGTGCTTTAAAAAAAATAAATCAGAAATAATGTGTCAACTTTTCTTCAAACTCACTAAATTTATTTATTTATAACAATTAATTGCAAATTTGACCCAAATGTTTTTTGCATTTCCAGATTTTATGCTCTTTTTAGATATAGCACGTCTTATAGTGAACAAAAAATAAATAAATTTGCTACAAAGATATTATATTAAAATTTGTATATTGACTTTTATGCAAATTTATTTTGATATTTCTTATTTTATTAAAATTTGTATATTGACTTTTATGCTAATTTATTTTGATATTTCTTATTTTATTTTATTGTATTATCTTTTATCACGTTGTATATTAAATTTGCTACAAAGATATTACATTAAAATTTGTATATTGTCTTTTATGCTAATTTATTTTAATATCTCTTATTTTATTTTATTATATTATCTTTTATTTCAACTTAGTTTATTATTATTTAAATGCAACTTGATTGAATCGGAAAATTTCACGTTGTATATTAAACGAAAAAAAACGACCCAAAAAAGTTTTCGATTTTAGGTCGAAATATTGCATAGGCAGTATATTACCCACTATCTATATATTAATACGCTAACAAAATTTCCATACAATCAATTGACAGGCTGTTTCGCATACTTAGCATACGTAAAATCATATAAAAGTTATATGAATCGATTCCTATTGATCAGCCGCAGTGCTTAGGCCTATTTTTGTTAACAAATATTACTCTATTTGTTTATAATTAATAGAAAAAGTTTTTTGTAAATTCGAAAATCTGTGCAACTATCGAAATTGCCATCTGTTGGACGCATTATGTTCACAAACCCCCCTGAGTACAAGCTCCAAATTCTCAATTGTTCCGTTGCTCAAATGTTTCATCTCTACATATGTATATATTTGTACACGCCAAACAGTGAGAGAACTACTGCTTCGCTCATTTTCTGTTAAAATAAAATATTGTTTCCCATTGTTTCCAATTACCTATATTGGTTTGTACCAAAATCTTTAAAAAATTGTTCTAAAATAATTGTTAGCGCACAAAAAAAATTTAAAGAGAAGTAATAACTTAACCGGCCTATTTTTTTGGACAAATTTTACTTACACGTAAAATCATAGGTCTTTATTTAACAGATTCTTTGTTTTTCATTTTAGGTGCTTTAAAAAAATAAATCAGAAATAATGAGTCAACTTTTCTTCAAACTCACTAAATTTATTTATTTATAACAATTAATTGCAAATTTGACCCAAATGTTTTTTGCATTTCCAGATTTTATGCTGTTTTTAGATATAGCACGTCGTAAAGTGAACAAAAAATAAATAAATTTGCTACAAAGATATTACATTAAAATTTGTATATTGTCTTTAATGCTAATTTATTTTGATATTTCTTATTTTATTTTATTGTATTATCTTTTATCACGTTGTATATTAAATTTGCTACAAAGATATTACATTAAAATTTGTATATTGTCTTTTATGCTAATTTATTTTAATATTTCTTATTTTAGTTTATTATATTATCTTTTATTTCAACTTAGTTTATTATTATTTAAATGCAACTTGATTGAATCGGAAAATTTCACGTTGTATATTAAACGAAAAAAAAACGACCCAAAAAGTTTTCGATTTTAGGTCGAAATATTGCATAGGCAGTATATTACCTACTATCTATATATTAATACGCTAACAAAATTTCCATACAATCAATTGACAGGCTGTTTCGCATACTTAGCATACGTAAAATCATATAAAAGTTATATGAATCGATTCGTATTGATCAGCCGCAGTGCTTAGGCCTATTTTTGTTAACAAATATTACTCTATTTGTTTATAATTAATAGAAAAAGTTTTTTGTAAATTTAAAATCTGTGCAACTATCGAAATTGCCATCTGTTGGACGCATTATGTTCACAAACCCCCCGGAGTACAAGCTCCAAATTCTCAATTGTTCCGTTGCTCAAATGTTTCATCTCTACATATGTATATATTTGTACACGCCAAACAGTGAGAGAGCTATTGCTTCGCTCATTTTCTGTTGAAATAAAATATTGTTTCCCATTGTTTCCAATTACCTATATTGGTTTGTACCAAAATCTTTAAAAAATTGTTCTAAAATAATTGTTAGCGCACAAAAAAACTTTAAAGAGAAGTAATAACTTAACCGGCCTATTTTTTTGGACAAATTTTACTTACACGTAAAAGCATAGCTCTTTATTTAACAGATTCTTTGTTTTTCATTTTAGGTGCTTTAAAAAAAAATAAATCAGAAATAATGAGTCAACTTTTCTTCAAACTCACTAAATTTATATATTTATAACAATTAATTGCAAATTTGACCCAAATGTTTTTTGCATTTCCAGATTTTATGCTCTTTTTAGATATAGCACGTCTTATAGTGAACACAAAATAAATAAATTTGCTACAAAGATATTACATTAAAATTTGTATATTGTCTTTTATGCTAATTTATTTTGATATTTCTTATTTTATTTTATTATATTATCTTTAATTTCAACTTAGTTTATTATTATTTAAATGCAACTTGATTGAATCGGAAAATTTCACGTTGTATATTAAACGAAAAAAAACGACCCAAAAACGTTCTCGATTTTAGGTCGAAATATTGCATAGGCCGTATATTACTCTACTATCTATATATTAATACGCTAACAAAATTTCCATACAATCAATTGACAGGCGGTTTCGCATACTTAGCATACGTAAAATCATATAAAAGTTATATGAATCGATTCGTATTGATCAGCCGCAGTGCTTAGGCCTATTTTTGTTAACAAATATTACTCTATTTGTTTATAATTAATAGAAAAAGTTTTTTGTATATTCTAAAATCTGTGCAACTATCGAAATTGCCATCTGTTGGACGCATTATGTTCACAAACCCCCCGGAGTACAAGCTCCAAATTCTCAATTGTTCCGTTGCTCAAATGTTTCATCTCTACATATGTATATATTTGTACACGCCAAACAGTGAGAGAGCTATTGCTTCGCTCATTTTCTGTTGAAATAAAATATTGTTTCCCATTGTTTCCAATTACCTATATTGGTTTGTACCAAAATCTTTAAAAAATTGTTCTAAAATAATTGTTAGCGCACAAAAAAACTTTAAAGAGAAGTAATAACTTAACCGGCCTATTTTTTTGGACAAATTTTACTTACACGTAAAAGCATAGCTCTTTATTTAACAGATTCTTTGTTTTTCATTTTAGGTGCTTTAAAAAAAAATAAATCAGAAATAATGAGTCAACTTTTCTTCAAACTCACTAAATTTATATATTTATAACAATTAATTGCAAATTTGACCCAAATGTTTTTTGCATTTCCAGATTTTATGCTCTTTTTAGATATAGCACGTCTTATAGTGAACACAAAATAAATAAATTTGCTACAAAGATATTACATTAAAATTTGTATATTGTCTTTTATGCTAATTTATTTTGATATTTCTTATTTTATTTTATTATATTATCTTTAATTTCAACTTAGTTTATTATTATTTAAATGCAACTTGATTGAATCGGAAAATTTCACTTTGTATATTAAACGAAAAAAAACGACCCAAAAACGTTCTCGATTTTAGGTCGAAATATTGCATAGGCCGTATATTACTCTACTATCTATATATTAATACGCTAACAAAATTTCCATACAATCAATTGACAGGCGGTTTCGCATACTTAGCATACGTAAAATCATATAAAAGTTATATGAATCGATTCGTATTGATCAGCCGCAGTGCTTAGGCCTATTTTTGTTAACAAATATTACTCTATTTGTTTATAATTAATAGAAAAAGTTTTTTGTAAATTCTAAAATCTGTGCAACTATCGAAATTGCCATCTGTTGGACGCATTATGTTCACAAACCCCCCGGAGTACAAGCTCCAAATTCTCAATTGTTCCGTTGCTCAAATGTTTCATCTCTACATATGTATATATTTGTACACGCCAAACAGTGAGAGAACTATTGCTTCGCTCATTTTCTGTTGAAATAAGATATTGTTTCCCATTGTTTCCAATTACCTATATTGGTTTGTACCAAAATCTTTAAAAAATTGTTCTAAAATAATTGTTAGCGCACAAAAAAACTTTAAAGAGAAGTAATAACTTAACCGGCCTATTTTTTTGGGCAAATTTTACTTACACGTAAAAGCATAGATCTTTATTTAACAGATTCTTTGTTTTTCATTTTTGGTGCTTTAAAAAAAAATAAATCAGAAATAATGAGTCAACTTTTCTTCAAACTCACTAAATTTATTTATTTATAACAATTAATTGCAAATTTGACCCAAATGTTTTTTGCATTTCCAGATTTTATGCTCTTTTTAGATATAGCACGTCTTATAGTGAACAAAAAATAAATAAATTTGCTACAAAGATATTACATTAAAATTTGTATATTGTCTTTTATGCTAATTTATTTTGATATTTCTTATTTTATTTTATTTTATTATCTTTTATTTCAACTTAGTTTATTATTATTTAAATGCAACTTGATTGAATCGGAAAATTTCACGTTGTATATTAAACGAAAAAAACGACCCAAAAACGTTTTCGATTTTAGGTCGAAATATTGCATAGGCCGTATATTTCTCTACTATCTATATATTAATACGCTAACTAAATTTCCATACAATCAATTGACAGGCTGTTTCGCATACTTAGCATACGTAAAATCATATAAAAGTTATATGAATCGATTCGTATTGATCAGCCGCAGTGCTTAGGCCTATTTTTGTTAACAAATATTACTCTATTTGTTTATAATTAATAGAAAAAGTTTTTTGTAAATTCGAAAATCTGTGCAACTATCGAAATTGCCATCTGTAGGACGCATTATGTTCACAAACCCCCCTGAGTACAAGCTCCAAATTCTCAATTGTTCCGTTGCTCAAATGTTTCACCTCTACATATGTATATATTTGTACACGCCAAACAGTGAGAGAACTATTGCTTCGCTCATTTTCTGTTGAAATAAAATATTGTTTCCCATTGTTTCCAATTACCTATATTGGTTTGTACCAAAATCTTTAAAAAATTGTTCCAAAATAATTGTTAGCGCACAAAAAAACTTTAAAGAGAAGTAATAACTTAGCCGGCCTATTTTTTTGGACAAATTTTACTTACACGTAAAAGCATAGATCTTTATTTAACAGATTCTTTGTTTTTCATTTTAGGTGCTTTAAAAAAAAATAAATCAGAAATAATGAGTCAACTTTTCTTCAAACTCACTAAATTTATTTATTTATAACAATTAATTGCAAATTTGACCCAAATGTTTTTTGCATTTCCAGATTTTATGCTCTTTTTAGATATAGCACGTCTTATAGTGCACAAAAAATAAATAAATTTGCTACAAAGATATTACATTAAAATTTGTATATTGTCATTTATGCTAATTTATTTTGATATTTCTTATTTTATTTTATTATATTATCTTTTATTTCAACTTAGTTTATTATTATTTAAATGCAACTTGATTGAATCGGAAAATTTCACGTTGTATATTAAACGAAAAAAACGACCCAAAAACGTTTTCGGTTTTAGGTCGAAATATTGCATAGGCCGTATATTACTCTACTATCTATATATTAATAAGCTAACAAAATTTCCATACAATCAATTGAAAGGCTGTTTCGCATACTTAGCATACGTAAAATCATATAAAAGTTATATGAATCGATTCGTATTGATCAGCCGCAGTGCTTAGGCCTATTTTTGTTAACAAATATTACTCTATTTGTTTATAATTAATAGAAAAAGTTTTTTGTAAATTCGAAAATCTGTGCAACTATCGAAATTGCCATCTGTAGGACGCATTATGTTCACAAACCCCCCTGAGTACAAGCTCCAAATTCTCAATTGTTCCGTTGCTCAAATGTTTCATCTCTACATATGTATATATTTGTACACGCCAAACAGCGAGAGAACTATTGCTTCGCTCACGTTCTGTTGAAATAAAATATTGTTTCCCATTGTTTCCAATTACCATATTGGTTTGTACCAAAATCTTTAAAAAATTGTTCTAAAATAATTGTTAGCGCACAAAAAAACTTTAAAGAGAAGTAATAACTTAACCGGCCTATTTTTTTGGATAAATTTTACTTACGCGTAAAAGCATAGGTCTTTATTAACAGATTCTTTGTTTTTCATTTTAGGTGCTTTAAAAAAAAATAAATCAGAAATAATGAGTCAACTTTTCTTCAAACTAACTAAATTTATTTATTTATAACAATTAATTGCAAATTTGACCCAAATGTTTTTTGCATTTCCAGATTTTATGCTCTTTTTAGATATAGCACCTCTTATAGTGAACAAAAAATAAATAAATTTGCTACAAAGATATTACATTAAAATTTGTATATTGTCTTTTATGCTAATTTATTTTGATATTTCTTATTTTATTTTATTATAATATCTTTTATTTCAACTTAGTTTATTATTATTTAAATGCAACTTGATTGAATCGGAAAATTTCACGTTGTATATTAAACGAAAAAAAACGACCCAAAAACGTTTTCGATTTTAGGTCGAAATATTGCATAGGCCGTATATTACTCTACTATCTATATATTAATACGCTAACAAAATATCCATACAATCAATTGACAGGCTGTTTCGCATACTTAGCATACGTAAAATCATATAAAAGTTATATGAATCGATTCGTATTGATCAGCCGCAGTGCTTAGGCCTATTTTTGTTAACAAATATTACTCTATTTGTTTATAATTAATAGAAAAAGTTTTTTGTAAATTCGAAAATCTGTGCAACTATCGAAATTGCCATCTGTAGGACGCATTATGTTCACAAACCCCCCTGAGTACAAGCTCCAAATTCTCAATTGTTCCGTTGCACAAATGTTTCATCCCTACATATGTATATATTTGTACACGCCAAACAGTGAGAGAACTTTTGTTTCGCTCATTTTCTGTTGAAATAAAATATTGCTTCCCATTGTTTCCAATTACCTATATTGGTTTGTACCAAAATCTTTAAAAAATTGTTCTAAAATAATTGTTAGCGCACAAAAAAATTTAAAGAGAAATAATAACTTAACCGGCTTATTTTTTGGACAAATTTTACTTACACGTAAAAGCATAGGTCTTTATTTAACAGATTCTTTGTTTTTCATTTTGGGTGCTTTAAAAAAAATAAATCAGAAATAATGAGTCAACTTTTCTTCAAACTCACTAAATTTATTTATTTATAACAATTAATTGCAAATTTGACCCAAATGTTTTTTGCATTTCCAGATTTTATGCTCTTTTTAGATATAGCACGTCTTATATTGAACAAAAAATAAATAAATTTGCTACAAAGATATTACATTAAAATTTGTATATTGTCTTTTATGCTAATTTATTTTGATATTTCTTATTTTATTTTATTATATTATCTTTTATTTCAACTTAGTTTATTATTATTTAAATGCAACTTGATTGCTTCGGAAAATTTCACGTTGTATATTAAACGAAAAAAAACGACCCAAAAACGTTTTCGATTTTAGGTCGAAATATTGCATAGGCCGTATATTACTCTACTATCTATATATTAATACGCTAACAAAATTTCCATACAATCAATTGACAGGCTGTTTCGCATACTTAGCATACGTAAAATCATATAAAAGTTATATGAATCGATTCGTATTGATCAGCCGCAGTGCTTAGGCCTATTTTTGTTAACAAATATTACTATATTTGTTTATAATTAATAGAAAAAGGTTTTTGTAAATTCGAAAATCTGTGCAACTATCGAAATTGCCATCTGTAGGACGCATTATGTTCACAAACCCCCCTGAGTACAAGCTCCAAATTCTCAATTGTTCCGTTGCTCAAATGTTTCATCTCTACATATGTATATATTTGTACACGCCAAACAGTGAGAAAACTATTGCTTCGCTCATTTTCTGTTGAAATAAAATATTGTTTCCCATTGTTTCCAATTACCTATATTGGTATGTACCAAAATCTTTAAAAAATTGTTCCAAAATAATTGTTAGCGCACAAAAAAACTTTAAAGAGAAGTAATAACTTAACCGGCGTATTTTTTTGGACAAATTTTACTTACACGTAAAAGCATAGATCTTTATTTAACAGATTCTTTGTTTCTCATTTTAGGTGCTTTAAAAGAAAATAAATCAGAAATAATGAGTCAACTTTTCTTCAAACTCACTAAATTTATTTATTTATAACAATTAATTGCAAATTTGACCCAAATGTTTTTTGCATTTCCAGATTTTATGCTCTTTTTAGATATAGCACGTCTTATAGTGAACAAAAAATAAATAAATTTGCTACAAAGATATTACATTAAAATTTGTATATTGTCTTGTATGCTAATTTATTTTGATATTTCTTATTTTATTTTATTGTATTATCTTTTATCACGTTGTATATTAAATTTGCTACAAAGATATTACATTAAAATTTGTATATTGTCTTTTATGCTAATTTATTTTAATATTTCTTATTTTATTTTATTATATTATCTTTTATTTCAACTTGGTTTATTATTATTTAAATGCAACTTGATTGAATCGGAAAATTTCACGTTGTATATTAAACGAAAAAAAACGACCCAAAAAAGTTTTCGATTTTAGGTCGAAATATTGCATAGGCAGTATATTACCCACTATCTATATATTAATACGCTAACAAAATGTCCATACAATCAATTG
Organism: Eurosta solidaginis; assembly: GCF_040869045.1. Lineage (NCBI taxonomy): Eukaryota > Metazoa > Arthropoda > Insecta > Diptera > Tephritidae > Eurosta > Eurosta solidaginis. Next base: position 162,986,731 of record NC_090319.1, read on the forward strand.
ACAGGCTGTTTCGCATACTTAGCATACGTAAAATCATATAAAAGTTATATGAATCGATTCGTATTGATCAGCCGCAGTGCTTAGGCCTATTTTTGTTAACAAATATTACTCTATTTGTTTATAATTAATAGAAAAAGTTTTTTGTAAATTCGAAAATCTGTGCAACTATCGAAATTGCCATCTGTAGGACGCATTATGTTCACAAACCCCCCTGAGTACAAGCTCCAAATTCTCAATTGTTCCGTTGCTCAAATGTTTCATCTCTACATATGTATATATTTTTACACGCCAAACAGTGAGAGAACTATTGCTTCGCTCATTTTCTGTTGAAATAAAATATTGTTTCCCATTGTTTCCAATTACCTATATTGGGTTGTATCAAAATCTGTAAAAAATTGTTCTAAAATAATTGTTAGCGCACAAAAAAACTTTAAAGAGAAGTAATAACTTAACCGGCCTATTTTTTTTGACAAATTTTACTTACACGTAAAAGCATAGGTCTTTATTTAACAGATTCTTTGTTTTTCATTTTAGGTTCTTTAAAAAAAAATAAATCAGAAATAATGAGTCAACTTTTCTTCAAACTCACTAAATTTATGTATTTATAACAATTAATTGCAAATTTGACCCAAATGTTTTTTGCATTTCCAGATTTTATGCTCTTTTTAGATATAGCACGTCTTATAGTGAACAAAAAATAAATAAATTTGCTACAAAGATATTACATTAAAATTTGTATATTGTCTTTTATGCTAATTTATTTTGATATTTCTTATTTTATTTTATTGTATTATCTTTTATCACGTTGTATATTAAATCTATATATTAATACGCTAACAAAATTTCCATACAATCAATTGACAGGCTGTTTCGCATACTTAGCATACGTAAAATCATATAAAACTTATATGAATCGATTCGTATTCAGCCGCAGTGCTTAGGCCTATTTTTGTTAACAAATATTACTATATTTGTTTATAATTAATAGAAAAAGTTTTTTGTAAATTCGAAAATCTGTGCAACTATCGAAATTGCCATCTGTAGGACGCATTATGTTCACAAACCCCCCTGAGTACAAGCTCCAAATTCTCAATTGTTCCGTTGCACAAATGTTTCATCCCTACATATGTATATATTTGTACACGCCAAACAGTGAGAGAACTATTGCTTCGCTCATTTTCTGTTGAAATAAAATATTGTTTCCCATTGTTTCCAATTACCTATATTGGTTTGCACCAAAATCTTTAAAAAATTGTTCTAAAATAATTGTTAGCGCACAAAAAAACTTTAAAGAGAAGTAATAACTTAACCGGCCTATTTTTTTGGACAAATTTTACTTACACGTAAAAGCATAGATCTTTATTTAACAGATTCTTTGTTTTTCATTTTAGGTGCTTTAAAAAAAAATAAATCAGAAATAATGAGTCAACTTTCCTTCAAACTCACTAAATTTATTTATTTATAACAATTAATTGCAAATTTGACCCAAATGTTTTTTGCATTTCCAGATTTTATGCTCTTTTTAGATATAGCACGTCTTATAGTGAACAAAAAATAAATAAATTTGCTACAAAGATATTACATTAAAATTTGTATATTGTCTTTTATGCTAATTTATTTTGATATTTCTTATTTTATTTTATTATATTATCTTTTATTTCAACTTAGTTTATTATTATTTAAATGCAACTTGATTGAATCGGAAAATTTCACGTTGTATATTAAACGAAAAAAACGACCCAAAAACGTTTTCGATTTTAGGTCGAAATATTGCATAGGCCGTATATTACTCTACTATCTATATATTAATACGCTAACAAAATTTCCATACAATCAATTGACAGGCTGTTTCGCATACTTAGCATACGTAAAATCATATAAAAGTTATATGAATCGATTCGTATTGATCAGCCGCAGTGCTTAGGCCTATTTTTGTTAACAAATATTACTCTATTTGTTTATAATTAATAGGAAAAGTTGTTTGTAAATTCGAAAATCTGTGCAACTATCGAAATTGCCATCTGTAGGACGCATTATGTTCACAAACCCCCCTGAGTACAAGCTCCAAATTCTCAATTGTTCCGTTGCTCAAATGTTTCATCTCTACATATGTATATATTTGTACACGCCAAACAGCGAGAGAACTATTGCTTCGCTCACGTTCTGTTGAAATAAAATATTGTTTCCCATTGTTTCCAATTACCATATTGGTTTGTACCAAAATCTTTAAAAAATTGTTCTAAAATAATTGTTAGCGCACAAAAAAACTTTAAAGAGAAGTAATAACTTAACCGGCCTATTTTTTTGGACAAATTTTACTTACGCGTAAAAGCATAGGTCTTTATTAACAGATTCTTTGTTTTTCATTTTAGGTGCTTTAAAAAAAAATAAATCAGAAATAATGAGTCAACTTTTCTTCAAACTCACTAAATTTATTTATTTATAACAATTAATTGCAAATTTGACCCAAATGTTTTTTGCATTTCCAGATTTTATGCTTTTTTTAGATATAGCACCTCTTATAGTGAACAAAAAATAAATAAATTTGCTACAAAGATATTACATTAAAATTTGTATATTGTCTTTTATGCTAATTTATTTTGATATTTCTTATTTTATTTTATTATAATATCTTTTATTTCAACTTAGTTTATTATTATTTAAATGCAACTTGATTGAATCGGAAAATTTCACGTTGTATATTAAACGAAAAAAAACGACCCAAAAACGTTTTCGATTTTAGGTGGAAATATTGCATAGGCCGTATATTACTCTACTATCTATATATTAATACGCTAACAAAATTTCCATACAATCAATTGACAGGCTGTTTCGCATACTTAGCATACGTAAAATCATATAAAATTATATGAATCGATTCGTATTCAGCCGCAGTGCTTAGGCCTATTTTTGTTAACAAATATTACTATATTTGTTTATAATTAATAGAAAAAGTTTTTTGTAAATTCGAAAATCTGTGAAACTATCGAAATTGCCATCTGTAGGACGCATTATGTTCACAAACCCCCCTGAGTACAAGCTCCAAATTCTCAATTGTTCCGTTGCTCAAATGTTTCATCTCTACATATGTATATATTTGTACACGCCAAACAGTGAGAGAACTACTGCTTCGCTCATTTTCTGTTGAAATAAAATATTGTTTCCCATTGTTTCCAATTACCTATATTGGTTTGTACCAAAATCTTTAAAAAATTGTTCTAAAATAATTGTTAGCGCACAAAAAAACTGTAAAGAGAAGTAATAACTTAACCGGCCTATTTTTTTGGACAAATTTTACTTACACGTAAAAGCATAGTTCTTTATTTAACAGATTCTTTGTTTTTCATTTTAGGTGCTTTAAAAAAAAAATAAATCAGAAATAATGAGTCAACTTTTCTTCAAACTCACTAAATTTATTTATTTATAACAATTAATTGCAAATTTGACCCAAATGTTTTTTGCATTTCCAGATTTTATGCTCTTTTTAGATATAGCACGTCTTATAGTGAACAAAAAATAAATAAATTTGCTACAAAGATATTACATTAAAATTTGTATATTGTCTTTTATGCTAATTTATTTTGATATTTCTTATTTTATTTTATTGTATTATCTTTTATCACGTTGTATATTAAATTTGCTACAAAGATATTACATTAAAATTTTTATATTGTCTTTTATGCTAATTTAATTTAATATTTCTTATTTTAGTTTATTATATTATCTTTTATTTCAACTTAGTTTATTATTATTTAAATGCAACTTGATTGAATCGGAAAATTTCACGTTGTATATTAAACGAAAAAAACGACCCAAAAAAGTTTTCGCTTTTAGGTCGAAATATTGCATAGGCAGTATATTACCCACTATCTATATATTAATACGCTAACAAAATTTCCATACAATCAATTGACAGGCTGTTTCGCATACTTAGCATACGTAAAATCATATAAAAGTTAAATGAATCGATTCGTATTGATCAGCCGCAGTGCTTAGGCCTATTTTTGTTAACAAATATTACTCTATTTGTTTATAATTAATAGAAAAAGTTTTTTGTAAACTCGAAAATCTGTGCAACTATCGAAATTGCCATCTGTAGGACGCATTATGTTCACAAACCCCCCTGAGTACAAGGTCCAAATTCTCAATTGTTCCGTTGCTCAAATGTTTCATCTCTACATATGTATATATTTGTATACGCCAAACAGTGAGAGAACTATTGCTTCGCTCATTTTCTGTTGAAATAAAATATTGTTTCCCATTGTTTCCAATTACCTATATTGGTTTGTACCAAAATCTGTAAAAAATTGTTCTAAAATAATTGTTAGCGCACAAAAAAACTTTAAAGAGAAGTAATAACTTAACCGGCCTATTTTTTTGGACAAATTTTACTTACACGTAAAAGCATAGGTCTTTATTTAACAGATTCTTTGTTTTTCATTTTAGGTTCTTTAAAAAAAAATAAATCAGAAATAATGAGTCAACTTTTCTTCAAACTCACTAAATTTATTTATTTATAACAATTAATTGCAAATTTGACCCAAATGTTTTTTGCATTTCCAGATTTTATGCTCTTTTTAGATATAGCACGTCTTATAGTGAACAAAAAATAAATAAATTTGCTACAAAGATATTACATTAAAATTTGTATATTGACTTTTATGCTAATTTATTTTGATATTTCTTATTTTATTTTATTGTATTATCTTTTATCACGTTGTATATTAAATCTATATATTAATACGCTAACAAAATTTCCATACAATCAATTGACAGGCTGTTTCGCATACTTAGCATACGTAAAATCATATAAAAGTTATATGAATCGATTCGTATTCAGCCGCAGTGCTTAGGCCTATTTTTGTTAACAAATATTACTATATTTGTTTATAATTAATAGAAAAAGTTTTTTGTAAATTCGAAAATCTGTGAAACTATCGAAATTGCCATCTGTAGGACGCATTATGTTCACAAACCCCCCTGAGTACAAGGTCCAAATTCTCAATTGTTCCGTTGCTCAAATGTTTCATCTCTACATATGTATATATTTGTATACGCCAAACAGTGAGAGAACTATTGCTTCGCTCATTTTCTGTTGAAATAAAATATTGTTTCCTATTGTTTCCAATTACCTATATTGGTTTGTACCAAAATCTTTAAAAAATTGTTCTAAAATAATTGTTAGCGCACAAAAAAACTTTAAAGAGAAGTAATAACTTAACCGGCCTATTTTTTTGGACAAATTTTACTTACACGTAAAAGCATAGTTCTTTATTTAACAGATTCTTTGTTTTTCATTTTAGGTGCTTTAAAAAAAAAATAAATCAGAAATAATGAGTCAACTTTTCTTCAAACTCACTAAATTTATTTATTTATAACAATTAATTGCAAATTTGACCCAAATGTTTTTTGCATTTCCAGATTTTATGCTCTTTTTAGATATAGCACGTCTTATAGTGAACAAAAAATAAATAAATTTGCTACAAAGATATTACATTAAAATTTGTATATTGGCTTTTATGCTAATTTATTTTGATATTTCTTATTTTATTTTATTATATTATCTTTTATTTCAACTTAGTTTATTATTATTTAAATGCAACTTGATTGAATCGGAAAATTTCACGTTTATATTAAACGAAAAAAAACGACCCAAAACGTTTTCGATTTTAGGTCGAAATATTGCATAGGCCGTATATTACTCTACTATCTATATATTAATACGCTAACAAAATTTCCATACAATCAATTGACAGGCTGTTTCGCATACTTAGCATACGTAAAATCATATAAAAGTTATATGAATCGATTCGTATTGATCAGCCGCAGTGCTTAGGCCTATTTTTGTTAACAAATATTACTCTATTTGTTTATAATTAAAAGAAAAATTTTTTTGTAAATTCAAAAATCTGTGAAACTATCGAAATTGCCATCTGTAGGACGCATTATGTTCACAAACCCCCCTGAGTACAAGATCCAAATTCTCAATTGTTCCGTTGCTCAAATGTTTCATCTCTACATATGTATATATTTGTATACGCCAAACAGTGAGAGAACTATTGCTTCGCTCATTTTCTGTTGAAATAAAATATTGTTTCCCATTGTTTCCAATTACCTATATTGGTTTGTACCAAAATCTTTAAAAAATTGTTCTAAAATAATTGTTAGCGCACAAAAAAACTTTAAAGAGAAGTAATAACTTAACCGGCCTATTTTTTTGGACAAATTTTACTTACACGTAAAAGCATAGATCTTTATTTAACAGATTCTTTGTTTTTCATTTTAGGTGCTTTAAAAAAAAATAAATCAGAAATAATGAGTCAACTTTTCTTCAAACTCACTAAATTTATTTATTTATTAAAATTAATTGCAAATTTGACCCAAATGTTTTTTGCATTTCCAGATTTTATGCTCTTTTTAGATATAGCACGTCTTATAGTGAACAAAATATAAATAAATTTGCTACAAAGATATTACATTAAAATTTGTATATTGGCTTTTATGCTAATTTATTTTGATATTTCTTATTTTATTTTATTATATTATCTTTTAATTCAACTTAGTTTATTATTATTTAAATGCAACTTGATTGAATCGGAAAATTTCACGTTGTATATTAAACGAAAAAAACGACCCAAAAACGTTTTCGATTTTAGGTCGAAATCTTGCATAGGCCGTATATTAATCTACTATCTATATATTAATACGCTAACAAAATTTCCATACAATCAATTGACAGGCTGTTTCGCATACTTAGCATACGTAAAATCATATAAAAGTTATATGAATCGATTCGTATTGATCAGCCGCAGTGCTTAGGCCTATTTTTGTTAACAAATATTACTCTATTTGTTTATAATTAAAAGAAAAATTTTTTTGTAAATTCAAAAATCTGTGAAACTATCGAAATTGCCATCTGTAGGACGCATTATGTTCACAAACCCCCCTGAGTACAACCTCCAAATTCTCAATTGTTCCGTTGCACAAATGTTTCATCTCTACATATGTATATATTTGTACACGCCAAACAGTGAGAGAACTATTGCTTCGCTCATTTTCTGTTGAAATAAAATATTGTTTCCCATTGTTTCCAATTACCTATATTGGTTTGTACCAAAATCTTTAAAAAATTGTTCTAAAATAATTGTTAGCGCACAAAAAAACTTTAAAGAGAAGTAATAACTTAACCGGCTTATTTTTTTTGGACAAATTTTACTTACACGTAAAAGCATAGATCTTTATTTAACAGATTCTTTGTTTTTCATTTTAGGTGCTTTAAAAAAAATAAATCAGAAATAATGAATCAACTTTTCTTCAAACTCACTAAGTTTGTTTATTTATAACAATTAATTGCAAATTTGACCCAAATGTTTTTTGCATTTCCAGATTTTATGCTCTTTTTAGATATAGCACGTCTTATAGTGAACAAAAAATAAATAAATTTGATACAAAGATATTACATTAAAATTTGTATATTGTCTTTTATGCTAATTTATTTTGATATTTCTTATTTTATTTTATTATATTATCTTTTATTTCAACTTAGTTTATTATTAATTAAATGCAACTTGATTGAATCGGAAAATTTCACGTTGTATATTAAACGAAAAAAACTGCCCAAAAACGTTTTCGATTTTAGGTCGAAATATTGCATAGGCCGTATATTACTCTACTATCTATATATTAATACGCTAACAAAATTTCCATACAATCAATTGACAGGCTGTTTCGCATACTTAGCATACGTAAAATCATATAAAATTATATGAATCGATTCGTATTCAGCCGCAGTGCTTAGGCCTATTTTTGTTAACAAATATTACTATATTTGTTTATAATTAATAGAAAAAGTTTTTTGTAAATTCGAAAATCTGTGAAACTATCGAAATTGCCATCTGTAGGACGCATTATGTTCACAAACCCCCCTGAGTACAAGCTCCAAATTCTCAATTGTTCCGTTGCTCAAATGTTTCATCTCTACATATGTATATATTTGTACACGCCAAACAGCGAGAGAACTATTGCTTCGCTCACGTTCTGTTGAAATAAAATATTGTTTCCCATTGTTTCCAATTACCATATTGGTTTGTACCAAAATCTTTAAAAAATTGTTCTAAAATAATTGTTAGCGCACAAAAAAACTTTAAAGAGAAGTAATAACTTAACCGGCCTATTTTTTTGGACAAATTTTACTTACGCGTAAAAGCATAGGTCTTTATTAACAGATTCTTTGTTTTTCATTTTAGGTGCTTTAAAAAAAAATAAATCAGAAATAATGAGTCAACTTTTCTTCAAACTCACTAAATTTATTTATTTATAACAATTAATTGCAAATTTGACTCAAATGTTTTTTGCATTTCCAGATTTTATGCTTTTTTTAGATATAGCACCTCTTATAGTGAACAAAAAATAAATAAATTTGCTACAAAGATATTACATTAAAATTTGTATATTGTCTTTTATGCTAATTTATTTTGATATTTCTTATTTTATTTTATTATAATATCTTTTATTTCAACTTAGTTTATTATTATTTAAATGCAACTTGATTGAATCGGAAAATTTCACGTTGTATATTAAACGAAAAAAAACGACCCAAAAACGTTTTCGATTTTAGGTGGAAATATTGCATAGGCCGTATATTACTCTACTATCTATATATTAATACGCTAACAAAATTTCCATACAATCAATTGACAGGCTGTTTCGCATACTTAGCATACGTAAAATCATATAAAATTATATGAATCGATTCGTATTCAGCCGCAGTGCTTAGGCCTATTTTTGTTAACAAATATTACTATATTTGTTTATAATTAATAGAAAAAGTTTTTTGTAAATTCGAAAATCTGTGAAACTATCGAAATTGCCATCTGTAGGACGCATTATGTTCACAAACCCCCCTGAGTACAAGCTCCAAATTCTCAATTGTTCCGTTGCTCAAATGTTTCATCTCTACATATGTATATATTTGTACACGCCAAACAGTGAGAGAACTACTGCTTCGCTCATTTTCTGTTGAAATAAAATATTGTTTCCCATTGTTTCCAATTACCTATATTGGTTTGTACCAAAATCTTTAAAAAATTGTTCTAAAATAATTGTTAGCGCACAAAAAAACTGTAAAGAGAAGTAATAACTTAACCGGCCTATTTTTTTGGACAAATTTTACTTACACGTAAAAGCATAGTTCTTTATTTAACAGATTCTTTGTTTTTCATTTTAGGTGCTTTAAAAAAAAAATAAATCAGAAATAATGAGTCAACTTTTCTTCAAACTCACTAAATTTATTTATTTATAACAATTAATTGCAAATTTGACCCAAATGTTTTTTGCATTTCCAGATTTTATGCTCTTTTTAGATATAGCACGTCTTATAGTGAACAAAAAATAAATAAATTTGCTACAAAGATATTACATTAAAATTTGTATATTGTCTTTTATGCTAATTTATTTTGATATTTCTTATTTTATTTTATTGTATTATCTTTTATCACGTTGTATATTAAATTTGCTACAAAGATATTACATTAAAATTTTTATATTGTCTTTTATGCTAATTTAATTTAATATTTCTTATTTTAGTTTATTATATTATCTTTTATTTCAACTTAGTTTATTATTATTTAAATGCAACTTGATTGAATCGGAAAATTTCACGTTGTATATTAAACGAAAAAAACGACCCAAAAAAGTTTTCGCTTTTAGGTCGAAATATTGCATAGGCAGTATATTACCCACTATCTATATATTAATACGCTAACAAAATTTCCATACAATCAATTGACAGGCTGTTTCGCATACTTAGCATACGTAAAATCATATAAAAGTTAAATGAATCGATTCGTATTGATCAGCCGCAGTGCTTAGGCCTATTTTTGTTAACAAATATTACTCTATTTGTTTATAATTAATAGAAAAAGTTTTTTGTAAACTCGAAAATCTGTGCAACTATCGAAATTGCCATCTGTAGGACGCATTATGTTCACAAACCCCCCTGAGTACAAGGTCCAAATTCTCAATTGTTCCGTTGCTCAAATGTTTCATCTCTACATATGTATATATTTGTATACGCCAAACAGTGAGAGAACTATTGCTTCGCTCATTTTCTGTTGAAATAAAATATTGTTTCCCATTGTTTCCAATTACCTATATTGGTTTGTACCAAAATCTGTAAAAAATTGTTCTAAAATAATTGTTAGCGCACAAAAAAACTTTAAAGAGAAGTAATAACTTAACAGGCCTATTTTTTTGGACAAATTTTACTTACACGTAAAAGCATAGGTCTTTATTTAACAGATTCTTTGTTTTTCATTTTAGGTTCTTTAAAAAAAAATAAATCAGAAATAATGAGTCAACTTTTCTTCAAACTCACTAAATTTATTTATTTATAACAATTAATTGCAAATTTGACCCAAATGTTTTTTGCATTTCCAGATTTTATGCTCTTTTTAGATATAGCACGTCTTATAGTGAACAAAAAATAAATAAATTTGCTACAAAGATATTACATTAAAATTTGTATATTGACTTTTATGCTAATTTATTTTGATATTTCTTATTTTATTTTATTGTATTATCTTTTATCACGTTGTATATTAAATCTATATATTAATACGCTAACAAAATTTCCATACAATCAATTGACAGGCTGTTTCGCATACTTAGCATACGTAAAATCATATAAAAGTTATATGAATCGATTCGTATTCAGCCGCAGTGCTTAGGCCTATTTTTGTTAACAAATATTACTATATTTGTTTATAATTAATAGAAAAAGTTTTTTGTAAATTCGAAAATCTGTGAAACTATCGAAATTGCCATCTGTAGGACGCATTATGTTCACAAACCCCCCTGAGTACAAGGTCCAAATTCTCAATTGTTCCGTTGCTCAAATGTTTCATCTCTACATATGTATATATTTGTATACGCCAAACAGTGAGAGAACTATTGCTTCGCTCATTTTCTGTTGAAATAAAATATTGTTTCCTATTGTTTCCAATTACCTATATTGGTTTGTACCAAAATCTTTAAAAAATTGTTCTAAAATAATTGTTAGCGCACAAAAAAACTTTAAAGAGAAGTAATAACTTAACCGGCCTATTTTTTTGGACAAATTTTACTTACACGTAAAAGCATAGTTCTTTATTTAACAGATTCTTTGTTTTTCATTTTAGGTGCTTTAAAAAAAAAAAAAATCAGAAATAATGAGTCAACTTTTCTTCAAACTCACTAAATTTATTTATTTATAACAATTAATTGCAAATTTGACCCAAATGTTTTTTGCATTTCCAGATTTTATGCTCTTTTTAGATATAGCACGTCTTATAGTGAACAAAAAATAAATAAATTTGCTACAAAGATATTACATTAAAATTTGTATATTGGCTTTTATGCTAATTTATTTTGATATTTCTTATTTTATTTTATTATATTATCTTTTATTTCAACTTAGTTTATTATTATTTAAATGCAACTTGATTGAATCGGAAAATTTCACGTTTATATTAAACGAAAAAAAACGACCCAAAACGTTTTCGATTTTAGGTCGAAATATTGCATAGGCCGTATATTACTCTACTATCTATATATTAATACGCTAACAAAATTTCCATACAATCAATTGACAGGCTGTTTCGCATACTTAGCATACGTAAAATCATATAAAAGTTATATGAATCGATTCGTATTGATCAGCCGCAGTGCTTAGGCCTATTTTTGTTAACAAATATTACTCTATTTGTTTATAATTAAAAGAAAAATTTTTTTGTAAATTCAAAAATCTGTGAAACTATCGAAATTGCCATCTGTAGGACGCATTATGTTCACAAACCCCCCTGAGTACAAGATCCAAATTCTCAATTGTTCCGTTGCTCAAATGTTTCATCTCTACATATGTATATATTTGTATACGCCAAACAGTGAGAGAACTATTGCTTCGCTCATTTTCTGTTGAAATAAAATATTGTTTCCCATTGTTTCCAATTACCTATATTGGTTTGTACCAAAATCTTTAAAAAATTGTTCTAAAATAATTGTTAGCGCACAAAAAAACTTTAAAGAGAAGTAATAACTTAACCGGCCTATTTTTTTGGACAAATTTTACTTACACGTAAAAGCATAGATCTTTATTTAACAGATTCTTTGTTTTTCATTTTAGGTGCTTTAAAAAAAAATAAATCAGAAATAATGAGTCAACTTTTCTTCAAACTCACTAAATTTATTTATTTATTAAAATTAATTGCAAATTTGACCCAAATGTTTTTTGCATTTCCAGATTTTATGCTCTTTTTAGATATAGCACGTCTTATAGTGAACAAAATATAAATAAATTTGCTACAAAGATATTACATTAAAATTTGTATATTGGCTTTTATGCTAATTTATTTTGATATTTCTTATTTTATTTTATTATATTATCTTTTAATTCAACTTAGTTTATTATTATTTAAATGCAACTTGATTGAATCGGAAAATTTCACGTTGTATATTAAACGAAAAAAACGACCCAAAAACGTTTTCGATTTTAGGTCGAAATCTTGCATAGGCCGTATATTAATCTACTATCTATATATTAATACGCTAACAAAATTTCCATACAATCAATTGACAGGCTGTTTCGCATACTTAGCATACGTAAAATCATATAAAAGTTATATGAATCGATTCGTATTGATCAGCCGCAGTGCTTAGGCCTATTTTTGTTAACAAATATTACTCTATTTGTTTATAATTAAAAGAAAAATTTTTTTGTAAATTCAAAAATCTGTGAAACTATCGAAATTGCCATCTGTAGGACGCATTATGTTCACAAACCCCCCTGAGTACAACCTCCAAATTCTCAATTGTTCCGTTGCACAAATGTTTCATCTCTACATATGTATATATTTGTACACGCCAAACAGTGAGAGAACTATTGCTTCGCTCATTTTCTGTTGAAATAAAATATTGTTTCCCATTGTTTCCAATTACCTATATTGGTTTGTACCAAAATCTTTAAAAAATTGTTCTAAAATAATTGTTAGCGCACAAAAAAACTTTAAAGAGAAGTAATAACTTAACCGGCTTATTTTTTTTGGACAAATTTTACTTACACGTAAAAGCATAGATCTTTATTTAACAGATTCTTTGTTTTTCATTTTAGGTGCTTTAAAAAAAATAAATCAGAAATAATGAATCAACTTTTCTTCAAACTCACTAAGTTTGTTTATTTATAACAATTAATTGCAAATTTGACCCAAATGTTTTTTGCATTTCCAGATTTTATGCTCTTTTTAGATATAGCACGTCTTATAGTGAACAAAAAATAAATAAATTTGATACAAAGATATTACATTAAAATTTGTATATTGTCTTTTATGCTAATTTATTTTGATATTTCTTATTTTATTTTATTATATTATCTTTTATTTCAACTTAGTTTATTATTAATTAAATGCAACTTGATTGAATCGGAAAATTTCACGTTGTATATTAAACGAAAAAAACTGCCCAAAAACGTTTTCGATTTTAGGTCGAAATATTGCATAGGCCGTATATTACTCTACTATCTATATATTAATACGCTAACAAAATTTCCATACAATCAATTGACAGGCTGTTTCACATACTTAGCATACGTAAAATCATATAAAAGTTATATGAATCTATTCGTATTGATCAGCCGCAGTGCTTAGGCCTATTTTTGTTAACAAATATTACTCTATTTGTTTATAATTAATAGAAAAAGTTTTTTGTAAATTCGAAAATCTATGCAACTATCGAAATTGCCATCTGTAGGACGCATTATTTCACAAACCCCCCTGAGTACAAGCTCCAAAATCTCAATTGTTCCGTTGCTCAAATGTTTCATCTCTACATATGTATATATTTGTACACGCCAAACAGTGAGAGAACTACTGCTTCGCTCATTTTCTGTTAAAATAAAATATTGTTTCCCATTGTTTCCAATTACCTATATTGGTTTGTACCAAAATCTTTAAAAAATTGTTCTAAAATAATTGTTAGCGCACAAAAAAACTTTAAAGAGAAGTAATAACTTAACCGGCCTATTTTTTTTGGACAATTTTTACTTACACGTAAAAGCATAGGTCTTTATTTAACAGATTCTTTGTTTTTCATTTTAGGTGCTTAAAAAAAAATAAATCAGAAATAATGAGTCAACTTTTCTTCAAACTCACTAAATTTATTTATTTATAACAATTAATTGCAAATTTGACCCAAATGTTTTTTGCATTTCCAGATTTTATGCTCTTTTTAGATATAGCACGTCTTATAGTGAACAAAATATAAATAAATTTGCTACAGAGATATTACATTAAAATTTGTATATTGTCTTTTATGCTAATTTATTTTGATATTTCTTATTTTATTTTATTGTATTATCTTTTATCACGTTGTATATTAAATTTGCTACAAAAATATTACATTAAAATTTGTATATTGTGTATTATATTATCTTTTATTTCAACTTAGTTTATTATTATTTAAATGCAACTTGATTGAATCGGAAAATTTCACGTTGTATATTAAACGAAAAAAAAACGACCCAAAAAAGTTTTCGATTTTAGGTCGAAATATTGCATAGGCAGTATATTACCCACTATCTATATATTAATACGCTAACAAAATTTCCATACAATCAGTTGACAGGCTGTTTCGCATACTTAGCATACGTAAAATCATATAAAAGTTATATGAATCGATTCGTATTGATCAGTCGCAGTGCTTAGGCCTATTTTTGTTAACAAATATTACTCTATTTGTTTATAATTAATAGACAAATTTTTTTGTAAATTCGAAAATCTGTGCAACTATCGAAATTGCCATCTGTAGGACGCATTATGTTCACAAACCCCCCTGAGTACAAGCTCCAAATTCTCAATTGTTCCGTTGCTCAAATATTTCATCTCTACATATGTATATATTTGTACTCGCCAAACAGTGGGAGAACTACTGCTTCGCTCATTTTCTGTTGAAATAAAATATTGTTTCCCATTGTTTCCAATTACCTATATTGGTTTGTACCAAAATCTTTAAAAAATTGTTCTAAAATAATTGTTAGCGCACAAAAAAACTTTAAAGAGAAGTAATAACTTTACCGGCCTATTTTTTTGGATAAATTTTACTTACACGTAAAAGCATAGGTCTTTATTTAACAGATTCTTTGTTTTTCATTTTAGGTGCTTTAAAAAAAAATAAATCAGAAATAATGAGTCAACTTTTCTTCAAACTCATTAAATTTATTTATTTATAACAATTAATTGCAAATTTGACCCAAATGTTTTTTGCATTTCCAGATTTTATGCTCTTTTTAGATATAGCACGTCTTATAGTGAACAAAAAATAAATAAATTTGCTACAAAGATATTACATTAAAATTTGTATATTCTCTTTTATGCTAATTTATTTTGATATTTCTTATTTTATTTTATTGTATTATCTTTTATCACGTTGTATATTCAATCTACATATTAATACGCTAACAAAATTTCCATACAATCAATAGACAGGCTGTTTCGCATACTTAGCATACGTAAAATCATATAAAAGTTATATGAATCGATTCGTATTGATCAGCCGCTGTGCTTAGGCCTATTTTTGTTAACAAATATTACTCTATTTGTTTATAATTAAAAGAAAAGTTTTTTGTAAATTCGAAAATCTGTGCAACTATCGAAATTGCCATCTGTAGGACGCATTATGTTCACAAACCCCCCTGAGTACAAGCTCCAAATTCTCAATTGTTCCGTTGCTCAAATGTTTCATCTCTACATATGTATATATTTGTATACGCCAAACAGTGAGAGAACTATTGCTTCGCTCATTTTCTGATGAAATAAAATATTGTTTCCCATTGTTTCCAATTACCTATATTGGTTTGTACCAAAATCTTTAAAAAATTGTTCTAAAATAATTGTTAGCGCACAAAAAAACTTTAAAGAGAAGTAATAACTTAACCGGCCTATTTTTTTGGACAAATTTTACTTACACGTAAAAGCATAGGTCTTTATTTAACACATTTTTTGTTTTTCATTTTAGGTGCTTTAAAAAAAAATAAATCAGAAATAATGAGTCAACTTTTCTTCAAACTCACTAAATTTATTTATTTATAACAATTAATTGCAAATTTGACCCAAATGTTTTTTGCATTTCCAGATTTTATGCTCTTTTTAGATATAGCACGTCTTATAGTGAACAAAAAATAAATAAATTTGCTACAAAGATATTACATTAAAATTTGTATATTGGCTTTTATGCTAATTTATTTTGATATTTCTTATTTTATTTTATTATATTATATTTTATTTCAACTTAGTTTATTATTATTTAAATGCAACTTGATTGAATCGGAAAATTTCACGTTGTATATTAAACGAAAAAAAACGACCCAAACAAGTTTTCGCTTTTAGGTCGAAATATTGCATAGGCAGTATATTACCCACTATCTATATATTAATACGCTAACAAAATTTCCATACAATCAATTGACAGGCTGTTTCGCATACTTAGCATACGTAAAATCATATAAAAGTTAAATGAATCGATTCGTATTGATCAGCCGCAGTGCTTAGGCCTATTTTTGTTAACAAATATTACTCTATTTGTTTATAATTAATAGAAAAAGTTTTTTGTAAACTCGAAAATCTGTGCAACTATCGAAATTGCCATCTGTAGGACGCATTATGTTCACAAACCCCCCTGAGTACAAGGTCCAAATTCTCAATTGTTCCGTTGCTCAAATGTTTCATCTCTACATATGTATATATTTGTATACGCCAAACAGTGAGAGAACTATTGCTTCGCTCATTTTCTGTTGAAATAAAATATTGTTTCCCATTGTTTCCAATTACCTATATTGGTTTGTACCAAAATCTTTTAAAAATTGTTCTAAAATAATTGTTAGCGCACAAAAAAACTTTAAAGAGAAGTAATAACTTAACCGGCCTATTTTTTTGGACAAATTTTACTTACACGTAAAAGCATAGGTCTTTATTTAACACATTTTTTGTTTTTCATTTTAGGTGCTTTAAAAAAAATAAATCAGAAATAATGAGTCAACTTTTCTTCAAACTCACTAAATTTATTTATTTATAACAATTAATTGCAAATTTGACCCAAATGTTTTTTGCATTTCCAGATTTTATGCTCTTTTTAGATATAGCACGTCTTATAGTGAACAAAAAATAAATAAATTTGCTACAAAGATATTACATTAAAATTTGTATATTGGCTTTTATGCTAATTTATTTTGATATTTCTTATTTTATTTTATTATATTATCTTTTATTTCAACTTAGTTTATTATTATTTAAATGCAACTTGATTGAATCGGAAAATTTCACGTTTATATTAAACGAAAAAAAACGACCCAAAACGTTTTCGATTTTAGGTCGAAATATTGCATAGGCCGTATATTACTCTACTATCTATATATTAATACGCTAACAAAATTTCCATACAATCAATTGACAGGCTGTTTCGCATACTTAGCATACGTAAAATCATATAAAAGTTATATGAATCGATTCGTATTGATCAGCCGCAGTGCTTAGGCCTATTTTTGTTAACAAATATTACTCTATTTGTTTATAATTAAAAGAAAAATTTTTTTGTAAATTCAAAAATCTGTGAAACTATCGAAATTGCCATCTGTAGGACGCATTATGTTCACAAACCCCCCTGAGTACAAGGCCCAAATTCTCAATTGTTCCGTTGCTCAAATGTTTCATCTCTACATATGTATATATTTGTATACGCCAAATAGTGAGAGAACTATTGCTTCGCTCATTTTCTGTTGAAATAAAATATTGTTTCCCATTGTTTCCAATTACCTATATTGGTTTGTACCAAAATCTTTAAAAAATTGTTCTAAAATAATTGTTAGCGCACAAAAAAACTTTAAAGAGAAGTAATAACTTAACCGGCCTATTTTTTTGGACAAATTTTACTTACACGTAAAAGCATAGATCTTTATTTAACAGATTCTTTGTTTTTCATTTTAGGTTCTTTAAAAAAAAATAAATCAGAAATAATGAGTCAACTTTTCTTCAAACTCACTAAATTTATTTATTTATTAAAATTAATTGCAAATTTGACACAAATGTTTTTTGCATTTCCAGATTTTATGCTCTTTTTAGATATAGCACGTCTTGTAGTGAACAAAATATAAATAAATTTGCTACAAAGATATTACATTAAAATTTGTATATTGTCTTTTATGCTAATTTATTTTGATATTTCTTATTTTATTTTATTATATTATCTTTTAATTCAACTTAGTTTATTATTATTTAAATGCAACTTGATTGAATCGGAAAATTTCACGTTGTATATTAAACGAAAAAAACGACCCAAAAACGTTTTCGATTTTAGGTCGAAATCTTGCATAGGCCGTATATTAATCTACTATCTATATATTAATACGCTAACAAAATTTCCATACAATCAATTGACAGGCTGTTTCGCATACTTAGCATACGTAAAATCATATAAAAGTTGTATGAATCGATTCGTATTGATCAGCCGCAGTGCTTAGGCCTATTTTTGTTAACAAATATTACTCTATTTGTTTATAATTAAAAGAAAAATTTTTTTGTAAATTCAAAAATCTGTGAAACTATCGAAATTGCCATCTGTAGGACGCATTATGTTCACAAACCCCCCTGAGTACAACCTCCAAATTCTCAATTGTTCCGTTGCACAAATGTTTCATCTCTACATATGTATATATTTGTACACGCCAAACAGTGAGAGAACTATTGCTTCGCTCATTTTCTGTTGAAATAAAATATTGTTTCCCATTGTTTCCAATTACCTATATTGGTTTGTACCAAAATCTTTAAAAAATTGTTCTAAAATAATTGTTAGCGCACAAAAAAACTTTAAAGAGAAGTAATAACTTAACCGGCTTATTTTTTTGGACAAATTTTACTTACACGTAAAAGCATAGATCTTTATTTAACAGATTCTTTGTTTTTCATTTTAGGTGCTTTAAAAAAAATAAATCAGAAATAATGAGTCAACTTTTCTTCAAACTCACTAAATTTGTTTATTTATAACAATTAATTGCAAATTTGACCCAAATGTTTTTTGCATTTCCAGATTTTATGCTCTTTTTAGATATAGCACGTCTTATAGTGAACAAAAAATAAATAAATTTGATACAAAGATATTACATTAAAATTTGTATATTGTCTTTTATGCTAATTTATTTTGATATTTCTTATTTTATTTTATTATATTATCTTTTATTTCAACTTAGTTTATTATTAATTAAATGCAACTTGATTGAATCGGAAAATTTCACGTTGTATATTAAACGAAAAAAACTGCCCAAAAACGTTTTCGATTTTAGGTCGAAATATTGCATAGGCCGTATATTACTCTACTATCTATATATTAATACGCTAACAAAATTTCCATACAATCAATTGACAGGCTGTTTCACATACTTAGCATACGTAAAATCATATAAAAGTTATATGAATCTATTCGTATTGATCAGCCGCAGTGCTTAGGCCTATTTTTGTTAACAAATATTACTCTATTTGTTTATAATTAATAGAAAAAGTTTTTTGTAAATTCGAAAATCTATGCAACTATCGAAATTGCCATCTGTAGGACGCATTATTTCACAAACCCCCCTGAGTACAAGCTCCAAAATCTCAATTGTTCCGTTGCTTAAATGTTTCATCTCTACATATGTATATATTTGTACACGCCAAACAGTGAGAGAACTACTGCTTCGCTCATTTTCTGTTAAAATAAAATATTGTTTCCCATTGTTTCCAATTACCTATATTGGTTTGTACCAAAATCTTTAAAAAATTGTTCTAAAATAATTGTTAGCGCACAAAAAAACTTTAAAGAGAAGTAATAACTTAACCGGCCTATTTTTTTTGGACAAATTTTACTTACACGTAAAAGCATAGGTCTTTATTTAACAGATTCTTTGTTTTTCATTTTAGGTGCTTAAAAAAAAATAAATCAGAAATAATGAGTCAACTTTTCTTCAAACTCACTAAATTTATTTATTTATAACAATTAATTGCAAATTTGACCCAAATGTTTTTTGCATTTCCAGATTTTATGCTCTTTTTAGATATAGCACGTCTTATAGTGAACAAAATATAAATAAATTTGCTACAGAGATATTACATTAAAATGTGTATATTGTCTTTTATGCTAATTTATTTTGATATTTCTTATTTTATTTTATTGTATTATCTTTTATCACGTTGTATATTAAATTTGCTACAAAAATATTACATTAAAATTTGTATATTGTGTATTATATTATCTTTTATTTCAACTTAGTTTATTATTATTTAAATGCAACTTGATTGAATCGGAAAATTTCACGTTGTATATTAAACGAAAAAAAAACGACCCAAAAAAGTTTTCGATTTTAGGTCGAAATATTGCATCTCTACATATGTATATATTTGTACTCGCCAAACAGTGAGAGAACTACTGCTTCGCTCATTTTCTGTTGAAATAAAATATTGTTTCCCATTGTTTCCAATTACCTATATTGGTTTGTACCAAAATCTTTAAAAAATTGTTCTAAAATAATTGTTAGCGCACAAAAAAACTTTAAAGAGAAGTAATAACTTAACCGGCCTATTTTTTTGGATAAGTTTTACTTACACGTAAAAGCATAGGTCTTTATTTAACAGATTCTTTGTTTTTCATTTTAGGTGCTTTAAAAAAAAATAAATCAGAAATAATGAGTCAACTTTTCTTCAAACTCATTAAATTTATTTATTTATAACAATTAATTGCAAATTTGACCCAAATGTTTTTTGCATTTCCAGATTTTATGCTCTTTTTAGATATAGCACGTCTTATAGTGAACAAAAAATAAATAAATTTGCTACAAAGATATTACATTAAAATTTGTATATTATCTTTTATGCTAATTTATTTTGATATTTCTTATTTTATTTTATTGTATTATCTTTTATCACGTTGTATATTCAATCTACATATTAATACGCTAACAAAATTCCCATACAATCAATAGACAGGCTGTTTCGCATACTTAGCATACGTAAAATCATATAAAAGTTATATGAATCGATTCGTATTGATCAGCCGCTGTGCTTAGGCCTATTTTTGTTAACAAATATTACTCTATTTGTTTATAATTAAAAGAAAAGTTTTTTGTAAATTCGAAAATCTGTGCAACTATCGAAATTGCCATCTGTAGGACGCATTATTTTCACAAACCGCCCTGAGTACAAGCTCCAAATTCTCAATTGTTCCGTTGCTCAAATATTTCATCTCTACATATGTATATATTTGTATACGCCAAACAGTGAGAGAACTACTGCTTCGCTCATTTTCTGTAGAAATAAAATATTGTTTCCCATTGTTTCCAATTACCTATATTGGTTTGTACCAAAATCCTTAAAAAGTTGTTCTAAAATAATTGTTAGCGCACAAAGAAACTTTAAAGAGAAGTAATAACTTAACCGGCCTATTTTTTTGGACAAATTTTACTTACACGTAAAAGCATAGATCTTTATTTAACACATTCTTTGTTTTTCATTTTAGGTGCTTTAAAAAAAAATAAATCAGAAATAATGAGTCAACTTTTCTTCAAACTCACTAAATTTATTTATTTATAACAATTAATTGCAAATTTGACCCAAATGTTTTTTGCATTTCCAGATTTTATGCTCTTTTTAGATATAGCAAGTCTTATAGTGAACAAAAAATAAATAAATTTGCTACAAAGATATTACATTAAAATTTGTATATTGTCTTTTATGCTAATTTATTTTGATATTTCTTATTTTTTTTTATTATATTATCTTTTATTTCAACTTAGTTTATTATTATTTAAATGCAACTTGATTGAATCGGAAAATTTCACGTTGTATATTAAACGAAAGAAAACGACCCAAAAACGTTTTCGATTTTAGGTCGAAATATTGCATAGGCCGTATATTACTCTACTATCTATATATTAATACGCTAACAAAATTTCCATACAATCAATTGACAGGCTGTTTCGCATACTTATCATACGTAAAATCATATAAAAGTTATATGAATCGATTCCTATTGATCAGCCGCAGTGCTTAGGCCTATTTTTGTTAACAAATATTACTCTATTTGTTTATAATTTATAGAAAAAGTTTTATGTAAATTCGAAAATCTGTGCAACTATCGAAATTGCCATCTGTAGGACGCATTATGTTCACAAACCCCCCTGAGTACAAGCTCCAAATTCTCAATTGTTCCGTTGCTCAAATGTTTCCCCTCTACATATGTATATATTTGTACACGCCAAACAGTGAGAGAACTACTGCTTCGCTCATTTTCTGTTGAAATAAAATATTGTTTCCCATTGTTTCCAATTACCTATATTGGTTTGTACCAAAATCTTTAAAAAATTGTTCTAAAATAATTGTTAGCGCACAAAAAAACTTTTAAAGAGAAATAATAACTTAACCGGCCTATTTTTTTGAACAAATTTTACTTACACGTAAAAGCATAGGTCTTTATTTAACAGATTCTTTGTTTTTCATTTTAGGTGCTTAAAAAAAATAAATCAGAAATAATGAGTCAACTTTTCTTCAAACTCACTAAATTTATTTATTTATAACAATTAATTGCAAATTTGACCCAAATGTTTTTTGCATTTCCAGATTTTATGCTCTTTTTAGATATAGCACGTCTTATAGTGAACAAAAAATAAATAAATTTGCTACAAAGATATTACTTTAAAATTTGTATATTGTCTTTTATGCTAATTTATTTTGATATTTCTTATTTTATTTTATTGTATTATCTTTTATCACGTTGTATATTAAATTTGCTACAAAAATATTGCATTAAAATTTGTATATTGTCTTTTATGCTAATTTATTTTAATATTTCTTATTTTATTTTATTTTATTATATTATCTTTTATTTCAACTTAGTTTATTATTATTTAAATGCAAATTGATTGAATCGGAAAATTTCACGTTGTATATTAAACGAAAAAAACGACCCAAAAAAGTTTTCGATTTTAGGTCGAAATATTGCATAGGCAGTATATTACCCACTATCTATATATTAATACGCTAACAAAATTTCCATACAATCAATTGACAGGCTGTTTCGCATACTTAGCATACGTAAAATCATATAAAAGTTAAATGAATCGATTCGTATTGATCAGCCGCAGTGCTTAGGCCTATTTTTGTTAACAAATATTACTCTATTTGTTTATAATTAATAGAAAAAGTTTTTTGTAAATTCGAAAATCTGTGCAACTATCGAAATTGCCATCTGTAGGACGCATTATGTTCACAAACCCCCCTGAGTACAAGCTCCAAATTCTCAATTGTTCCGTTGCTCAAATGTTTCATCTCTACATATGTATATATTTGTAAACGCCAAACAGTGAGAGAACTACTGCTTCGCTCATTTTCTGTTGAAATAAAATATTGTTTCCCATTGTTTCCAACTACCTATATTGGTTTGTACCAAAATCTTTAAAAAATTGTTCTAAAATAATTGTTAGCGCACAAAAAAACTTTAAAGAGAAGTAATAACTTAACCGGCCTATTTTTTTGGACAAATTTTACTTACACGTAAAAGCATAGGTCTTTATTTAACAGATTCTTTGTTTTTCATTTTAGGTGCTTTAAAAAAAAAATAAATCAGAAATAATGAGTCAACTTTTCTTCAAACTCACTAAATTTATTTATTTATAACAATTAATTGCAAATTTGACTCAAATGTTTTTGCATTTCCAGATTTTATGCTCTTTTTAGATATAGCACGTCTTATAGTGAACAAAAAATAAATAAGTTTGCTACAAAGATATTACATTAAAATTTGTATATTGTCTTTTATGCTAATTTATTTTGATATTTCTTATTTTATTTTATTGTATTATCTTTTATCACGTTGTATATTCAATCTACATATTAATACGCTAACAAAATTTCCATACAATCAATAGACAGGCTCTTTCGCATACTTAGCATACGTAAAATCATATAAAAGTTATATGAATCGATTCGTATTGATCAGCCGCAGTGCTTAGGCCTATTTTTGTTTACAAATATTACTCTATTTGTTTATAATTAAAAGAAAAGTTTTTTGTAAATTCGAAAATCTGTGCAACTATCGAAATTGCCATCTGTAGGACGCATTATGTTCACAAACCCTCCTGAGTACAAGCTCCAAATTCTCAATTGTTCCGTTGCTCAAATATTTCATCTCTACATATGTATATATTTGTATACGCCAAACAGTGAGAGAACTAAAATATAAATAAATATAAATAAATACGCTAACAAAATTTCCATACAATCAATTGACAGGCTGTTTCGCATACTTAGCATACGTAAAATCATATAAAAGTTATATGAATCGATTCGTATTGATCAGCCGCAGTGCTTAGGCCTATTTTTGTTAACAAATATTACTCTATTTGTTTATAATTAATAGACAAATTTTTTTGTAAATTCGAAAATCTGTGCAACTATCGAAATTGCCATCTGTAGGACGCATTATGTTCACAAACCCCCCTGAGTACAAGCTCCAAATTCTCAATTGTTCCGTTGCTCAAATATTTCATCTCTACATATGTATATATTTGTACTCGCCAAACAGTGAGAGAACTACTGCTTCGCTCATTTTCTGTTAAAATAAAATATTGTTTCCCATTGTTTCCAATTACCTATATTGGTTTGTACCAAAATCTTTAAAAAATTGTTCTAAAATAATTGTTAGCGCACAAAAAAACTTTAAAGAGAAGTAATAACTTAACCGGCCTATTTTTTTGGATAAATTTTACTTACACGTAAAAGCATAGGTCTTTATTTAACAGATTCTTTGTTTTTCATTTTAGGTGCTTTAAAAAAAAATAAATCAGAAATAATGAGTCAACTTTTCTTCAAACTCATTAAATTTATTTATTTATAACAATTAATTGCAAATTTGACCCAAATTGTTTTTTGCATTTCCAGATTTTATGCTCTTTTTAGATATAGCACGTCTTATAGTGAACAAAAAATAAATAAATTTGCTACAAAGATATTACATTAAAATTTGTATATTGTCTTTTATGCTAATTTATTTTGATATTTCTTATTTTATTTTATTGTATTATCTTTTATCACGTTGTATATTCAATCTACATATTAATACGCTAACAAAATTCCCATACAATCAATAGACAGGCTGTTTCGCATACTTAGCATACGTAAAATCATATAAAAGTTATATGAATAGATTCGTATTGATCAGCCGCTGTGCTTAGGCCTATTTTTGTTAACAAATATTACTCTATTTGTTTATAATTAAAAGAAAAGTTTTTTGTAAATTCGAAAATCTGTGCAACTATCGAAATTGCCATCTGTAGGACGCATTATGTTCACAAACCCCCCTGAGTACAAGCTCCAAATTCTCAATTGTTCCGTTGCTCAAATATTTCATCACATATGTATATATTTGTATACGCCAAACAGCGAGAGAACTACTGCTTCGCTCATTTTCTGTAGAAATAAAATATTGTTTCCCATTGTTTCCAATTACCTATATTGGTTTGTACCAAAATCTTTAAAAAGTTGTTCTAAAATAATTGTTAGCGCACAAAAAAACTTTTAAAGAGAAATAATAACTTAACCGGCCTATTTTTTTGAACAAATTTTACTTACACGTAAAAGCATAGGTCTTTATTTAACAGATTCTTTGTTTTTCATTTTAGGTGCTTAAAAAAAAATAAATCAGAAATAATGAGTCAACTTTTCTTCAAACTCACTAAATTTATTTTTTTATAACAATTAATTGCAAATTTGACCCAAATGTTTTTTGCATTTCCAGATTTTATGCTCTTTTTAGATATAGCACGTCTTATAGTGAACAAAAAATAAATAAATTTGCTACAAAGATATTACTTTAAAATTTGTATATTGTCTTTTATGCTAATTTATTTTGATATTTCTTATTTTATTTTATTGTATTATCTTTTATCACGTTGTATATTAAATTTGCTACAAAAATATTGCATTAAAATTTGTATATTGTCTTTTATGCTAATTTATTTTAATATTTCTTATTTTATTTTATTATATTATCTTTTATTTCAACTTAGTTTATTATTATTTAAATGCAAATTGATTGAATCGGAAAATTTCACGTTGTATATTAAACGAAAAAAAACGACCCAAAAAAGTTTTCGATTTTAGGTCGAAATATTGCATAGGCAGTATATTACCCACTATCTATATATTAATACGCTAACAAAATTTCCATACAATCAATTGACAGGCTGTTTCGCATACTTAGCATACGTAAAATCATATAAAAGTTAAATGAATCGATTCGTATTGATCAGCCGCAGTGCTTAGGCCTATTTTTGTTAACAAATATTACTCTATTTGTTTATAATTAATAGAAAAAGTTTTTTGTAAATTCGAAAATCTGTGCAACTATCAAAATTGCCATCTGTAGGACGCATTATGTTCACAAACCCCCCTGAGTACAAGCTCCAAATTCTCAATTGTTCCGTTGCTCAAATGTTTCATCTCTACATATGTATATATTTGTAAACGCCAAACAGTGAGAGAACTACTGCTTCGCTCATTTTCTGTTGAAATAAAATATTGTTTCCCATTGTTTCCAACTACCTATATTGGTTTGTACCAAAATCTTTAAAAAATTGTTCTAAAATAATTGTTAGCGCACAAAAAAACTTTAAAGAGAAGTAATAACTTAACCGGCCTATTTTTTTCGACAAATTTTACTTACACGTAAAAGCATAGGTCTTTATTTAACAGATTCTTTGTTTTTCATTTTAGGTGCTTTAAAAAAAAAATAAATCAGAAATAATGAGTCAACTTTTCTTCAAACTCACTAAATTTATTTATTTATAACAATTAATTGCAAATTTGACCCAAATGTTTTTTGCATTTCCAGATTTTATGCTCTTTTTAGATATAGCACGTCTTATAGTGAACAAAAAATAAATAAATTTGCTACAAAGATATTACATTAAAATTTGTATATTGTCTTTTATGCTAATTTATTTTGATATTTCTTATTTTATTTTATTGTATTATCTTTTATCACGTTGTATATTCAATCTACATATTAATACGCTAACAAAATTTCCATACAATCAATAGACAGGCTGTTTCGCATACTTAGCATACGTAAAATCATATAAAAGTTATATGAATCGATTCGTATTGATCAGCCGCAGTGCTTAGGCCTATTTTTGTTAACAAATATTACTCTATTTGTTTATAATTAAAAGAAAAGTTTTTTGTAAATTCGAAAATCTGTGCAACTATCGACATTGCCATCTGTAGGACGCATTATGTTCACAAACCCCCCTGAGTACAAGCTCCAAATTCTCAATTGTTCCGTTGCTCAAATATTTCATCTCTACATATGTATCTCTACATATGTATAACTCACTAAATTTATTTATTTATAACAATTAATTGCAAATTTGACCCAAATGTTTTTTGCATTTCCAGATTTTATGCTCTTTTTAGATATAGCACGTCTTATAGTGAACAAAAAATAAATAAATTTGCTACAAAGATATTTATGTATATATTTGTACACGCCAAACAGTGAGAGAACTATTGCTTCGCTCAGTTTCTGTTGAAATAAAATATTGTTTCCCATTGTTTCCAATTACCTATATTGGTTTGTACAAAAATCTTTAAAAAATTCTTCTAAAATAATTGTTAGCACACAAAAAAACTTTAAAGAGAAGTAATAACTTAACCGGCCTATTTTTTTTAACAAATTTTACTTACACGTAAAAGCATAGATCTTTATTTAACAGATTCTTTGTTTTTCATTTTAGGTGCTTTAAAAAAAAATAAATCAGAAATAATGAGTCAACTTTTCTTCAAACTCACTAAATTTATTTATTTATAACAATTAATTGCAAATTTGACCCAAATGTTTTTTGCATTTCCAGATTTTATGCTCTTTTTAGATATAGCACGTCTTAAAGTGAACAAAAAATAAATAAATTTGCTACAAAGATATTACATTAAAATTTGTATATTGTCTTTTATGCTAATTTATTTTGATATTTCTTATTTTATTTTATTATATTATCTTTTATTTCAACTTAGTTTATTATTATTTAAATGCAACTTGATTGAATCGGAAAATTTCACGTTGTATATTAAACGAAAAAAAACGACCCAAAAACGTTTTCGATTTTAGGTCGAAATATTGCATATGCCGTATATTACTCTACTATCTATATATTAATACGCTAACAAAATTTCCATAAAATCAATTGACAGGCTGTTTCGTATACTTAGCATACGTAAAATCATATAAAAGTTATATGAATCGATTCGTATTGATCAGCCGCAGTGCTTAGGCCTATTTTTGTTAACAAATATTACTCTATTTGTTTATAATTAATAGAAAAAGTTTTTTGTAAATTCGAAAATCTGTGCAACTATCGAAATTGCCATCTGTAGGACGCATTGTGTTCACAAACCCCCCTGAGTACAAGCTCCAAATTCTCAATTGTTCCGTTGCTTAAATGTTTCATCTCTACATATGTATATATTTGTACACGCCAACAGTGAGAGAACTACTGCTTCGCTCATTTTCTGTTGAAATAAAATATTGTTTCCCATTGTTTCCAACTACCTATATTGGTTTGTACCAAAATCTTTAAAAAAAATTGTTCTAAAATAATTGTTAGCGCACAAAAAACTTTAAAGAGAAGAAATAACTTAACCGGCCTATTTTTTTGGAAAAATTTCGGACAAACTCACTAAATTTATTTATTTATAACAATCAATTGCAAATTTGACCCAAAAGTTTTTTTGCATTTCCAGATTTTATGCTCTTTTTAGATATAGCACGTCTTATAGTGAACAAAAAATAAATAAATTTGCTACAAAGATATTACATTAAAATTTGTATATTGTCTTTTATGCTAATTTATTTTGATATTTCTTATTTTATTTTATTGTATTATCTTTTATCATGTTGTATATTAAATTTGCTACAAAGATATTACATCAAAATTTGTATATTGTCTTTTATGCTAATTTATTTTAATATTTCTTATTTTATTTTATTATATTATCTTTTATTTCAACTTAGTTTATTATTATTTAAATGCAACTTGATTGAATCGGAAAATTTCACGTTGTATATTAAACGAAAAAAAACGACCCAAAAAAGTTTTCGATTTTAGGTCGAAATATTGCATAGGCAGTATATTACCCACTATCTATATATTAATACGCTAACAAAATTTCCATATAATCAATTGACAGGCTGTTTCGCATACTTAGCATACGTAAAATCATATAAAAGTTATATGCATCGATTCGTATTGATCAGCCGCAGTGCTTAGGCCTATTTTTGTTAACAAATATTACTCTATTTGTTTATAATTAATAGAAAAAGTTTTTTGTAAATTCGAAAATCTGTGCAACTATCGAAATTGCCATCTGTAGGACGCATTATGTTCACAAACCCCCCTGAGTACAAGCTCCAAATTTTCAATTGTTCCGTTGCTCAAATGTTTCATCTCTACATATGTATATATTTGTACACGCCAAACAGTGAGAGAACTAATGCTTCGCTCATTCTCTGTTGAAATAAAATATTGTTTCCCATTGTTTCCAATTACCTGTATTGGTTTGTACCAAAATCTTTAAAAAATTGTTCTAAAATAATTGTAAACGCACAAAAAAACCTTAAAGAGAAGTAATAACTTAACCGGCCTATTTTTTTGGACAAATTTTACTTACACGTAAAAGCATAGGTCTTTATTTAACAGATTCTTTGTTTTTCATTTTAGGTGCTTTAAAAAAAAATAAATCAGAAATAATGAGTCAACTTTTCTTCAAACTGACTAAATTTATTTATTTGTAACAATTAATTGCAAATTGGAAGAGAAGCTCGGCCTTAGATCTCTTCGGAGGTTATCGCGCCTTACATTTATTTTTTATTTAATTGCAAATTTGACCCAAATGTTTTTTGCATTTCAAGATTTTATGCTCTTTTTAGATATAGCACGTCTTATAGTGAACAAAAAATAAATAAATTTGCTTCAAAGATATTACATTAAAATTTGTATATTGTCTTTTATGCTAATTTATTTTGATATTTCTTATTTTATTTTATTGTATTATCTTTTATCACGTTGTATATTAAATCTATATATTAATACGCTAACAAAATTCCCATACAATCAATTGACAGGCTGTTTCGCATACTTAGCATACGTAAAATCATATAAAAGTTATATGAATCGATTCGTATTGATCAGCCGCAGTGCTTAGGCCTATTTTTGTTAACAAATATTACTCTAAATGTTTATAATTAATAGAAAAAGTTTTTTGTAAATTCGAAAATCTCTGCAACTATCGAAATTGCCATCTGTAGGACGCATTATGTTCACAAACCCCCCTGAGTACAAGCTCCAAATTCTCAATTGTTCCGTTGCTCAAATGCTTCATCTCTACATATGTATATATTTGTACACGCCAAACAGTGAGAGAACTATTGCTTCGCTCATTTTCTGTTGAAATAAAATATTGTTTCCCATTGTTTCCAATTACCTATATTGGTTTGTACCAAAATCTTTAAAAAATTGTTCTAAAATAATTGTTAGCGCACAAAAAAACTTTAAAGAGAAGTAATAACTTAACCGGCCTATTTTTTTGGACAAATTTTACTTACACGTAAAAGCATAGGTCTTTTTTAACAGATTCTTTGTTTTTCATTTTAGGTGCTTTAAAAAAAAATAAATCAGAAATAATGAGTCAACTTTTCTTCAAACTCACTAAATTTATTTATTTATAACAATTACTTGCAAATTTGACCCAAGTGTTTTTTGCATTTCCAGATTTTATGCTCTTTTTAGATATAGCACGTCTTATAGTGAACAAAAAATAAATAAATTTGCTACAAAGATATTACATTAAAATTTGTATATTGTCTTTTATGCTAATTTATTTTGATATTTCTTATTTTATTTTATTATATTATCTTTTATTTCAACTTAGTTTATTATTATTTAAATGCAACTTGATTGAATCGGAAAATTTCACGTTGTATATTAAACGAAAAAAAACGACCCAAAAACGTTTTGGATTTTAGGTCGAAATATTGCATAGGCCGTATATTACTCTACTATCTATATATTAATACGCTAACAAAATTTCCATACAATCAATTGACAGGCTGTTTCGCATACTTAGCATACGTAAAATCATATAAAATTTATATGAATCGATTCGTATTGATCAGCCGCAGTGCTTAGGCCTATTTTTGTTAACAAATATTACTTTATTTGTTTATAATTAATAGAAAAAGTTTTTTGTAAATTCGAAAATCTGTGCAACTATCGAAATTGCCATCTGTAGGACGCATTATGTTCACAAACCCCCTGAGTACAAGCTCCAAATTCTCAATTGTTCCGTTGCTCAAATGTTTCATCTCTACATATGTATATATTTGTACACGCCAAACAGTGAGAGAACTACTGCTTCGCTCATTTTCTGTTGAAATAAAATATTGTTTCCCATTGTTTCCAATTACCTATATTGGTTTGTACCAAAATCTTTAAAAAATTGTTCTAAAATAATTGTTAGCGCACAAAAAAACTTTAAAGAGAAGTAATAACTTAACCGGCCTATTTTTTTTGACAAATATTACTCTATTTGTTTATAATTAATAGAAAAAGTTTTTTGTAAATTCGAAAATCTGTGCAACTATCGAAATTGCCATCTGTAGGACGCATTATGTTCACAAACCCCCCTGAGTACAAGCTCCAAATTTTCAATTGTTCCGTTGCTCAAATGTTTCATCTCTACATATGTATATATTTGTACACGCCAAACAGTGAGAGAACTAATGCTTCGCTCATTCTCTGTTGAAATAAAATATTGTTTCCCATTGTTTCCAATTACCTGTATTGGTTTGTACCAAAATCTTTAAAAAATTGTTCTAAAATAATTGTAAACGCACAAAAAAACCTTAAAGAGAAGTAATAACTTAACCGGCCTATTTTTTTGGACAAATTTTACTTACACGTAAAAGCATAGGTCTTTATTTAACAGATTCTTTGTTTTTCATTTTAGGTGCTTTAAAAAAAAATAAATCAGAAATAATGAGTCAACTTTTCTTCAAACTGACTAAATTTATTTATTTGTAACAATTAATTGCAAATTGGAAGAGAAGCTCGGCCTTAGATCTCTTCGGAGGTTATCGCGCCTTACATTTATTTTTTATTTAATTGCAAATTTGACCCAAATGTTTTTTGCATTTCAAGATTTTATGCTCTTTTTAGATATAGCACGTCTTATAGTGAACAAAAAATAAATAAATTTGCTTCAAAGATATTACATTAAAATTTGTATATTGTCTTTTATGCTAATTTATTTTGATATTTCTTATTTTATTTTATTGTATTATCTTTTATCACGTTGTATATTAAATCTATATATTAATACGCTAACAAAATTCCATACAATCAATTGACAGGCTGTTTCGCATACTTAGCATACGTAAAATCATATAAAAGTTATATGAATCGATTCGTATTGATCAGCCGCAGTGCTTAGGCCTATTTTTGTTAACAAATATTACTCTAAATGTTTATAATTAATAGAAAAAGTTTTTTGTAAATTCGAAAATCTCTGCAACTATCGAAATTGCCATCTGTAGGACGCATTATGTTCACAAACCCCCCTGAGTACAAGCTCCAAATTCTCAATTGTTCCGTTGCTCAAATGCTTCATCTCTACATATGTATATATTTGTACACGCCAAACAGTGAGAGAACTATTGCTTCGCTCATTTTCTGTTGAAATAAAATATTGTTTCCCATTGTTTCCAATTACCTATATTGGTTTGTACCAAAATCTTAAAAATTGTTCTAAAATAATTGTTAGCGCACAAAAAAACTTTAAGAGAAGTAATAACTTAACCGGCCTATTTTTTTGGACAAATTTTACTTACACGTAAAAGCATAGGTCTTTATTTAACAGATTCTTTGTTTTTCATTTTAGGTGCTTTAAAAAAAAATAAATCAGAAATAATGAGTCAACTTTTCTTCAAACTCACTAAATTTATTTATTTATAACAATTACTTGCAAATTTGACCCAAGTGTTTTTTGCATTTCCAGATTTTATGCTCTTTTTAGATATAGCACGTCTTATAGTGAACAAAAAATAAATAAATTTGCTACAAAGATATTACATTAAAATTTGTATATTGTCTTTTATGCTAATTTATTTTGATATTTCTTATTTTATTTTATTATATTATCTTTTATTTCAACTTAGTTTATTATTATTTAAATGCAACTTGATTGAATCGGAAAATTTCACGTTGTATATTAAACGAAAAAAAACGACCCAAAAACGTTTTGGATTTTAGGTCGAAATATTGCATAGGCCGTATATTACTCTACTATCTATATATTAATACGCTAACAAAATTTCCATACAATCAATTGACAGGCTGTTTCGCATACTTAGCATACGTAAAATCATATAAAATTTATATGAATCGATTCGTATTGATCAGCCGCAGTGCTTAGGCCTATTTTTGTTAACAAATATTACTTTATTTGTTTATAATTAATAGAAAAAGTTTTTTGTAAATTCGAAAATCTGTGCAACTATCGAAATTGCCATCTGTAGGACGCATTATGTTCACAAACCCCCTGAGTACAAGCTCCAAATTCTCAATTGTTCCGTTGCTCAAATGTTTCATCTCTACATATGTATATATTTGTACACGCCAAACAGTGAGAGAACTACTGCTTCGCTCATTTTCTGTTGAAATAAAATATTGTTTCCCATTGTTTCCAATTACCTATATTGGTTTGTACCAAAATCTTTAAAAAATTGTTCTAAAATAATTGTTAGCGCACAAAAAAACTTTAAAGAGAAGTAATAACTTAACCGGCCTATTTTTTTTGACAAATTTTACTTACACGTAAAAGCATAGGTCTTTATTTAACAGATTCCTTGTTTTTCATTTTAGGTGCTTTAAAAAAAATAAATCAGAAATAATGAGTCAACTTTTCTTCAAACTAACTAAATTTATTTATTTATAACAATTAATTGCAAATTTGATCCAAATGTTTTTTGCATTTCCAGATTTTATGCTCTTTTTAGATATAGCACGTCTTATAGTGAACAAAAAATAAATAAATTTGCTACAAAGATATTACATTAAAATTTGTATATTGTCTTTTATGCTAATTTATTTTGATATTTCTTATTTTATTTTATTGTATTATCTTTTATCACGTTGTATATTAAATCTATATATTAATACGCTAACAAAATTTCCATCAATCAATTGACAGGCTGTTTCGCATACTTAGCATACGCAAAATCATATAAAAGTTATATGAATCGATTCGTATTGATCAGCCGCAGTGCTTAGGCCTATTTTTGTTAACAAATATTACTCTATTTGTTTATAATTAATAGAAAAAGTTTTTTGTAAATTCGAAAATCTGTGCAACTATCGAAATTGTCATCTGTAGGACGCATTATGTTCACAAACCCCCCTGAGTACAAGCTCCAAATTCTCAATTGTTCCGTTGCTCAAATGTTTCATCTCTACATATGTATATATTTGTACACGCCAAACAGTGAGAGAACTACTGCTTCGCTCATTTTCTGTTGAAATAAAATATTGTTTCCTATTGTTTCCAATTACCTATATTGGTTTGTACCAAAATCTTTAAAAAATTGTTCTAAAATAATTGTTAGCGCACAAAAAAACTTTAAAGGGAAGTAATAACTTAATCGGCCTATTTTTTTGGACAATTTTTACTTACACGTAAAGGCATAGGTCTTTATTTAACAGATTCTTTGTTCTTCATTTTAGGTGCTTTAAAAAAAATAAATCAGAAATAATGAGTCAACTTTTCTTCAAACTCACTAAATTTATTTATTTATAACAATTAATTGCAAATTTGACCCAAATGTTTTTTGCATTTCCAGATTTTATGCTCTTTTTAGATATAGCACGTCTTATAGTGAACAAAAAATAAATAAATTTGCTACAAAGATATTACATTAAAATTTGTATATTGTCTTTTATGCTAATTTATTTTGATATTTCTTATTTTATTTTATTATATTATCTTTTATTTTAACTTAGTTTATTATTATTTAAATGCAACTTGATTGAATCGGAAAATTTCACGTTGTATATTAAACGAAAAAAAAACGACCCAAAAACGTTTTCGATTTTAGGTCGAAATATTGCATAGGCCGTATATTACTCTACTATCTATATATTAATACGCTAACAAAATTTCCATACAATCAATTGACAGGCTGTTTCGCATACTTAGCATACGTAAAATCATATAAAAGTAATATGAATCGATTCGTATTGATAGCCGCAGTGCTTAGTCCTATTTTTGTTAACAAATATTACTCTATTTGTTTATAATTAATAGAAAAAGTTTTTTGTAAATTAGAAAATCTGTGCAACTATCGAAATTGCCATCTGTAGGACGCATTATGTTCACAAACCCCCCTGAGTACAAGCTCCAAATTCTCAATTGTTCCGTTGCACAAATGTTTCATCTCTACATATGTATATATTTGTACACGACAAACAGTGAAAGAACTATTGCTTCGCTCATTTTCTTTTGAAATAAAATATTGTTTCCCATTGTTTCCAATTACCTATATTGGTTTGTACCAAAATCTTTAAAAAATTGTACTAAAATAATTGTTAGCGCACAAAAAAACTTTAAAGAGAAGTAACAACTTAACCGGCCTATTTTTTTGGACAAATTTTACTTACACGTAAAAGCATAGGTCTTTATTTAACAGATTCTTTGTTTTTCATTTTAGGTGCTTTAAAAAAAATAAATCAGAAATAATGAGTCAACTTTTCTTCAAACTCACTAAATTTATTTATTTATAACAATTAATTGCAAATTTGACCCAAATGTTTTTTGCATTTCCAGATTTTATGCTCTTTTTAGATATAGCACGTCTTATACTGAACAAAAAATAAATAAATTTGCTACAAAGATATTACATTAAAATTTGTATATTGTCTTTTATGCTAATTTATTTTGATATTTCTTATTTTTTTTTATTATATTATCTTTTATTTCAACTTAGTTTATTATTATTTAAATGCAACTTGATTGAATCGGAAAATTTCACGTTGTATATTAAACGAAAAAAAACGACCCAAAAACGTTTTCGATTTTCGGTCGAAATATTGCATAGGCCGTATATTACTCTACTATCTATATATTAATACGCTAACAAAATTTCCATACAATCAATTGACAGGCTGTTTCGCATACTTAGCATACGTAAAATCATATAAAAGTTATATGAATCGATTCGTATTGATCAGCAGCAGTGCTTAGGCCTATTTTTATTAACAAATATTACTCTATTTGTTTATAATAAATAGAAAAAGTGTTTTGTAAATTCGAAAATCTGTGCAACTATCGAAATTGCCATCTGTAGGACGCATTATGTTCACAAACCCCCCTGAGTACAAGCTCCAAATTCTCAATTGTTCCGTTGCACAAATGTTTCATCTCTACATATGTATATATTTGTACACGCCAAACAGTGAGAGAACTATTGCTTCGCTCATTTTCTGTTGAAATAAAATATTGTTTCCCATTGTTTCCAATTACCTATATTGGTTTGTACCAAAATCTTTAAAAAAATTGTTCTAAAATAATTGTTAGCGCACAAAAAAACTTTAAAGAGAAGTAATAACTTAACCGGCCTATTTTTTTGGACAAATTTTACTTACACGTAAAAGCATAGATCTTTATTTAACAGATTCTTTGTTTTTCATTTTTGGTGCTTAAAAATAAATCAGAAATAATGAGTCAACTTTTCTTCAAACTCACTAAATTTATTTATTTATAACAATTAATTGCAAATTTGACCCAAATGTTTTTTTGCTTTTCCAGATTTTATGCTCTTTTTAGATATAGCACGTCTTATAGTGAACAAAAAATAAATAATTTTGCTACAAAGATATTACATTAAAATTTGTATATTGTCTTTTATGCTAATTTATTTTGATATTTATTATTT
Source organism: Eurosta solidaginis (assembly GCF_040869045.1). Classification (NCBI taxonomy): domain Eukaryota; kingdom Metazoa; phylum Arthropoda; class Insecta; order Diptera; family Tephritidae; genus Eurosta; species Eurosta solidaginis. The sequence goes on from NC_090319.1 coordinate 163,023,811, forward strand.
TATTTTATTGTATTATGTTACGCTAGCCTCAAGATACATAGATACATATGTCACCGGCAACCGTACTTGTTCTTGCGTTACACCCTTATCGACAAAATGTATCTCAACCAGGTATCTGCGCGCGTTGCGCAACATTAGTGGAAGGAGGCCTACATGTACAGGTATGAATGTGTGCATGCGCAAAAAAACGAAATGCAACTGCAGATGCGTGGGTGTGAATTGAGTGAAAGTGGTAGGAAATTCCGTTTATACACGAATCGGGGTATGCGCACGATCGAGCTGAAGCTCAGAAAATCATTGCAAAAGTTGGATTTAAAGTGCGTGGGCGGCCGCGGAAAAGTTAAAGCAAAGTATAGTGGAAAAAAAGAAAAAAAAAACTTCATTTTTTAATAAAACAAATAAAACAAAAAAAAAATCCCGTAATTTTCGCAAAACGGTTTCAATTCCGTACAATCTGCACAATTGTAAAGTATAACAACGAGAAGCAAAGTCCGTTGGACATCCTGCCACCGGTAAGTACTAATGTACCGTTTATTTAACTAAATTCCTTAAAAGCAAAAAAAACCTTTTGTGTTTTTCCTAAAAATTTAAATTTGATAACTGTTTCATTTTCATTTGAGAAAAACATTCACTTTTAAAATTAAAGTTTGAAAAAATTTAAAAGCCCATCATCTTTCGATTTTATGTACCCTTCTTGTACTCGTAAGTTGAGCGAAGGTTCCCTTTGGCAATAAATGTAAAAATCATTTAAATAGACCTTGATCTCAAATGACGCAAAAGAATTTTTTTTGCAGATAGTTGAACTTTAGCGATATTATTTTTCGCCACGGTAAAATTATATAACTTATTCCCTCAGTTGACATAAATTAAAATTTAGCAAATTTTTCTTCAACTTAAACCTAATCTAAAGATTTTGTTTGCATTAAACATAAGTGGAAGAAAAAAAAAAAATCTCTTTAAAATGCAGTCTAAAATTTAGTAAAAAAAATTTTATGAATAGAAAAATAAATAGGTAGAAAAAAAAATTTAATTTTTGGAAATTAGAAATTAGTTGAAATAAAATTGGGGTAAAACGAAAGAAAAAAAAAATTAAATAAACCCAAGAAAAAAAAAATTAAAAAGGAAACAATTTTTGTTAATCTGAATTTGTTTTGAGTTTGAATTTTTGAGTAGCAGAAGTTAATTTAAGTTAAAGTAAAAATCCGAAGTAAATTAATGGAGTTTTCTTTTCTGGAAATGGTGTCGCCCTGTTGGTTTTTCCACCGAATAAGAAAAGGGGTCCATTGACTACGAAGAAGAGCCATTTTTGCATCGCGGCAGGTGGCTAGATCAAAAGGTAGACTGTAAGAGGGCAACATGAGGGCAACATTTTTTTTTACAGAAAAGAAAACGCTATAAAATTAACTTGAAATTAGTTAAAGGGACAAAAGATAATTGATTTTGAAAAATATTTGAAGTTGAAATGAGATTAGTAGGTGAAAACAGAAAGAAAGAACTTTTTCTTTGGGTTGCTTTATTGCATGCATATATGTATGTATGTATGTCCATACTTACTCCATTATGTGCCAATTGTGATTGGAGAGATAGGGTATGGCTGGGCATACATACACGGGTGCAGGAAGCAATAAAGGAAACAACGAGACATGATATTCAGCCTGTAAACAATTTTTCGTTTTTTTGTGTTTCTTTTATAGATTTTGGGGCAGGACCTAGGAAGGGGCTAAGGCATATACTTACCCGCATTTACAAGTATTATTTAAAAGGAGTGATTGGAAATTTGGAAACACATTTGTTCCAACTACATATGTAGCGCACGGGATTGCCGTGGAATGTCATAGAGAGCAGGGAAAGAGAGAGAACGAGAGAAGGAGAAAGAAACTTCCAGGCTAGGAAGTGATCGTGGCCTGCAAGCGACATTACCTGAGCGAGAGCAGTGCCCACGCCAACGCCAACGTTCGACAGAGGAAGCCAGGCAACGTCAGCAGCAGTGACAGCATCGCCACTAGCAGCACCAGCAACGTCCCCACCACCAAATTCCAAGGAGGGTCGAATCAGCACATTTTTTTTCACATTTTTTTCTTATCGTTTTTATCATTTTTTTATTATCACTGCCTGAAATTGTCTTTATACATTGTTAATTCCTGGATGCTACACATAATTGAAATTATTTTATTTTTTTGCTACATACACGGGGCTTGCATATCTTTTCGCTTAACATAAGCACATTTTTTTTTAAACAGGTTCCCGATACCTTTTTTGTGACTCTCATTGGTTTTTTTTTTTTTGCAGTGTCCAAAAAATTGTTCACTCACTTTTATATCCAAAAGCACTTGTCTAGCAAACACTTTTGTTGGATGTCAATTATAAATGTTTTGATCTTCCTTTTTCTAACATTTTTTTCGGCCGCGTAATTTTGAGACCCACTCGACGCCCGCTACCGCGAGTGAGTGAGCGTGGAGTCGGTTGCAAAATTCCATTGAACCTTACTTAGGCAATGAACGTATGGTATTTGTACGAATAGGAAGAGACGTATGCATGTAAACTTTTCCTCCCTCACAGGTCCCCCACGGCTTGAAGGCGCCTACAATGCTGATGTGCTGAGATCAGGTGAGTGAGAAAACGAAGAAAACAAAAAAAAACCAAACAAAAAAAAAAAACGATCATATGCTCCTCGTTACATATATACGTATGCAAGCATTGACCTATATATATGCCTATGTACATAATGCCTTAGTCTAGGTCAGGAATTTGCATTAATTTTAGCTGCTTTGGCTACTTTATTTTATATATATATACATACCGATAGATCTTTCTGCGGTTTATTAGAAGGAAAGATATGAAAATGATTTTTTTGTAGAAGCAAAGTATCTTCCTAATACGGAATACATTAGGGGGTGATGAGTTATACACCGCCTCCAATATCGTTCACATAATTTTGTTTGAATTCGACTATTTTTTTGTTTTTTTGCTTCCAACTGGATAATTTTTTTTTGAATTATGGTTGACAAGTTATTTCAAGATGTCAAGCTGTTGTTTAAATAGATATATTGTATTGCTAAATAGAATTGTTAAAATACTGTATTAGCCTTTGTTTGCGATAATTTTTTCTTACACGTAGATTTAAGACTAGTGGTTAGGTTATCATCTATTTAGTTTGTTTGCGACTTTAACATTGAATAAAATAATGTTTATAACGTTGGCAAATTTGAAAGGTTGAAGCTAAATTTATTTCAGTAATGGAAGGCTAACTTTTCAACTCTTTGGTGTGGGTGTTGTTCCAGGTAAGAAGAGGGGAAGTGGGAGGGTCAATGACGTGAAGGACCCTTAGACAGATGAACTTGAGTCAGGTATTGGGGGCGCCGTAAAATTAGAGGAGTCAGCACGGCGCCCATGGCTTTGCGTAAGATACGCGAAGAGGGTGGGTAGACTCCCCCTGACTCTGGACGGGCCTTCTTTCCTTTTTTTCTTCCATTTCCTACTTTCCCTCTATTTATGTATTCACCTCTAGGTATGAACCACTTTTTTTGTTGAGATAACTGCGGGTAAGGCAGGTGTGCAAAACCCTACCCCATCCGACGAGCTAGCAGGGGCTTGCAACCATTCCACATGCCACCTCCGCCTTACCATTAAAAGTCAGTATTCACAACAATGGCGCCCAACGGTAATAGCCCGAATAGTTTTTTTCGATTTCCCATTATATCTCTCCTACTTTTAGTCACCTCAATATCCCTTCTTGCTTTACTCACTTCTCTATCTTTATCCTTCACTACTTTCCGGACAGAGCTAGGGTTTTAGGGATCATGGCTGCAACCTCACTAGCGATCAGTCGCAAGCGATATGTGCAGCCATGATAGAATCAGAGGGGGGGTTGTATCTCTATGCTTTCAAGGTTCCTTTGCTATCTTCAAAGCTGGCACTAGTGGTACTTGGAGGATTTAGAGGTGCATATACATAGGTGGTTTAAATCGTCTTTTATTAAAATTTAATTTCTTTTTTTTTTCTAGCAACAAGTGTGAATGAGGCTTGCAATATGCATTCAAATGGGGGTAGTTTTATAGGGTGGGTATAAAGGTGTTGCATCCGTACTTCGGTGCCGAGTACTGGGTATCGATGTGCACCCTTTACGACGTTACATGGGGAATTAGCTAGCTGACACGACAAGGACAGAATGATTCCGGACTGAAACCTCCCACGATGACCTCACCGAGGGCAACACCCTACGCACCAAGAGTAACAACATAAACAGTTACAGATAAACCAGGAAAGATAATTAAACCTGATACTTTTTTTGTTACAAGAACCTTTTTATATAGGTGGCATCTTTTTAATATACATATATATAACTTGTAAAAAAACATTAAATATACGCACGTTTATTGAAATACACCCAAAACTATAATTTATTTGGGGTTCAGTGGGAAAAATCCTTTGTAATCCTTTAAACGGAATATTTGAATTTATATTGGATTTTTACCAACAAAATATTATTTTGTGTTATTTGCAAAATTTCTTTTGCTGGAAATTAATTGCGAAATAATCTGCATTCCTTTTTAATTTTTTTCATAATTAACTAGTTACTTATACATTTTTGATATTTTTTAATAAATTTCGTTTTAATGTTGCAAAATCTGAGTTCCGAATTACAACTCCTAGTTTTGCTTTAAATTCTTCATTTCGAAATTTTTTTTTGTTTGGAATTTCGAAAACTCCTATATCTGTTTCGAATTTATTTAAATATAAATTCGCAGAAGTCTGTCTATTTTGTGAATTTTTAATTTACGATTCGAAATTTCCTGTACATTTAAGATTCAATTCGGATAAATTTTTTTTATTCTCGTTTTTTTAAGATATCACACCGATTTAATTTCCGTACTTTGAGTTTAAAGCAAACGCTTTGAATTTTTAATTTTTTTAGCTTAAAGTTAAGTTTGATTTTTTTAATTTTTTTTTTTATATCAATAGTTATTTCCAACGGTTTCCAAACCCTTAACATTACCATTTCTTTCAGTTACGTGAATTACTTCTTTATCCTTTTTAATCTAAGTTCTTTTGAAGGTTATATTTTCTTAGGTTTTTGAATTCAATTTCAAAAAATTTTATTTAGTTTTATGGCTTTACAGATCATACCTGTTTAAACGAATCAATTTGGATTGAAATTTATTCCCTGGTTGCCTATACCTTGGATTAAAACTGCAGTTATATGTATATATTTGATTTGAATTGCTAGTGAGTTATTAGGAATTTTAAGGCTTCTGCCATATAAACAGTTAGTTGAAGTTTTTATTTTTTTGTTTTTTTATTATTTTATTTTTAATTTTTGAATTTTGATTTTTTTTTTAAACTTTAAAATTGTTATTTTATTTTTTTTTTGAAATTTGTTTTGAATTTAAAAATTATTGGATTTTTTTCTGATTTTATTCTTATAAATATATCCCCTTTATTACCACTTAAATTTAAGTTTTACATCAATTTATTTTCTCTATTTTTAGTTTTCGAATTTTGAATATAAATCTAATTTTTAAGATCCCTTTATAATTTTGAATTCATTTTCCGAATTTCTTTATTTTTTTTTACTTTTAATTTTAATCCAGACTCGAAAATTTATTTTAATTTTTTTTATTGAATTTTTGAGTTTTTTAATTTAGTTTAAGTCTAAAGTTTTTTTTCAAACGAAGTTTTAATCTTGAATTTATACCTTTTATTTTTTATTTCTGCATTAAAATATGTAAATTTAGTTCCTATAATTAACATTTTTTTATTCTATTTTATTGGTATTATTTCTTCCTTTTCATCCCGCTGGAATTATTCATATTTTTTTTTTCGGGGAAATCCTGTGTATTTTCAGTTACACTTGTTATTAAATCTTTAATTTGAATTTTGAGTAAATCACTAGAATTTTTAATTTTCGTTCAATTGCTTTAGTTTCTTTTTTAGGCACTTGATTCAATTTCCCTTGTTTTTGCCTTTTTTTGAATTGCTATTTAATTTCGTAATTTTCTCTTATTAGTTTAGTAAATTTTTTTTTTGGAGTTAGCGGGTAAGTTTTTTTACTTGAATTTTTTTGTTTGTGAAACTTTTCTTCTTCTTCTAAAATTTTTTTTTGGGTTCTGATTTTCAATCCGTTCTGTTTAAGTTGCTTTAATTTTTTTCTGGAAGGAAGTTGAAGCTCATTTCTAAATTTAAGGCGATACTGCGTGTTTGAGATTGTGTGAATCCGTAGAGTGTGTCTGAGTACATGTCTGACGGAGACAACAGGGAAGAAAGAGTTTTTGGTGGTTTGGGCCTGTTCAGCGGAGACAGGCGTATCACTCGTGGCTTTGCGCGTGCCCTTGGAAATCAGGTAGTTGGGTCACTGTTCAACCAAATTGATACAGGTATTCAACACCCGGTAGATTTCGTCCCTGTAGACTACTTTAACCAGTGCACTGCTAGGATTTTTGGCCCTTTCGAAGGAGGGAGCGGACGCGAAGCTAGTGTGTCCCTTGTGAGCCAGGTAGTGGCAAATAGGTCCGAAGAGAGCCTGAACTCTTCGAAAAAGCTCGACGAAATTTTAGATATGGCAGACGATGAACAGGGCGGTGCTGAGAGGGGCGTTGGTCCAGTACGAAATCAGATGCCAGGGGTTCCGGCAGCTGTGGTTGCGGCAGCATCAGGGAATAGGATGGCGAACACCGATACCAACACCGAACAACTAAGTCGTTTGATGGGCATGATGGCGCAGCAAGGCGACCTAATGGCGCAGTGGACAAACGAACTCGGAAATATCAAGACCTATGTAGCGAACCTCAGCGGCCGAGTAGCCGAGATCGAAACCTCCGCAGCACAGGCATTGGACCACCGCTCCACTCAGGCATCGACGCCAAACAACAGAGGCCAAATAAATTCAGATGGAGCAGGCAACAACACCAACAACGGAGAACGACGAACGGACGGAAGAAGTCAGGCCACACAGGAGCCACAGCGTTTGAAGAAAATGGACCTGGAGAAGTGGCATATAAAGTTCGACGGCACAGACAAAGGTATCTCTGTAGAAAGTTTTTTGTTTCGAATTGAGAAGATGAGGGTACAGCATCAAATCACTCATCACCAACTGTTTACAGACTTTCATTGCCTCGTGTTGGGCGCGGCTTTGAAATGGTACTGGCAGGTGTTAGAAGAGCATGCAGAAGATCCAAACTTCGGATTCATGGACCTGAAGGCAGAACTGCTGGCCCATTTCAAAGCCGCAGAGTCCGACTACGAGGTGATTCGGCAAATCATGGAACGAAAACAGTTGGTGCACGAGGGATTTGATGAATTTTATGGGGAAGTACATAATTTGACGTTCAGGCTGCGGAAGAGAATTCCTGAAAAGGAGCTAGTAGGAATAATTAAGGGGAACCTAAAGCCATACCTGGCTAACCTTACATTCTCATCGAAAATGGACACACTAGCCGAGCTAAAGGATGAGTGCCGGCGTGCCGAAAAGGTTATAAAGGAAAACAAAAGTAGGTCTAAAGGGGCGGTAAGCGAACTGGTCTACCCCGACGTACAGTTCTCAGAAGAGATGAGTTGTTCCAAGCCGCTTGAAGCGATAGGAAACCCATTTAAAAATAGGCCAAACAGTGGTCAGCTACCTGATGACAGGACACAAAACCTGGCACCGCGTGGTGCACCTGCCACAACGTCTACAACCGGTACCAAACCAACTATAAACTCTTTCTGTCCCTCACCTTTCCACTTAATGTTGTGCTTCTCTTGTGGAATGCCGGTCGACCATTTTGTGAAGAATCCCGCTGAAGCCAATAGGGAAACGCGTTGCAAATCCAGCTTCCACAACATGGTCTGCTTTTCGTGTGGGGGGGACAGCTCTTTTTGTGTTTTCAAACCTCCGAAGGGAAATGGGCATCTGGCAGAGATGACCGGGGTACTCAGCCAGGAGAAGGAGCACCCGGACAACAAACAATGAAAATTTTAAAAAGAGAAAATAATAATGGAAGAATAGAAAACAGTTTAGGTGTAAGAAAGAAGAGAGAGAAGGAGGAGAATTTTTAATGAGGAGATAGTAGAAAGAAGAAGAAGCAGAAATTTTAAAAAGATACAAAGGATGAGAGAAAAGAGAAAGATGTTTAGAAGAATCCGGAGCAAAATAATTTCGACAATAGTCACTTTAAAGGGTGACAATAGGTTTTTTGCGCAAACCAAGATAGGAGGTAAAGACACATTAGCTTTGTTAGATTCGGGAGCAGGAGCATGTTGTCCGGGGAAAAATAGTGAGAAGTTTTTAGAATGGCACGAAGCAAGGATTCTGCCAATAACACATCAATTTATTAAGACGGCAAACGGAGGAGAAACACCAGTGACAGCCGTGGTAGTATTACCAGTGATGTGGGATGAGATGTGTAGGGACTTGGAGTTTTTAATAGTACCAGGGCTCCAACAGGAAGTATATTTAGGGATTGATTTTTGGAAGGTTTTCAACCTAAACGTAGTTAGTAGAGGCCTCACAGCTCGTCCAACCCACGCGACAGTAGCAGAGCTCGCTCCGGCCAAGGGGGACTTGTCCTTCGACGCTGTACAACATGTGTTGACCCCCGACCAAACAGTAGCCCTAGAGAGGGTAAAGGCACAATTCCCGTCGTTCGCTGTCTTAGGATTAGGTCGAACCGGATTAGAAGAGAATGTAATAGAAGTACGCGATGAGAACCTTCCTGTCAAACAACGCCATTACCCCATCTCACCAGCGATACAAAAACTAGTTTACGCAGAACTAGACCGAGTGCTTAGTATGGGGGTAATCGAAGAATCCAACAGTAGTTGGAACTCACCAGTTTCACTCGTTATAAAAGGAACCAAAAATCGTCTTTGTCTTGATGGGTGTAAGGTTAATGAGCGTACAATCAAAGACGCCTATCCACTCCCTCATATCGACGGAATACTTAGCCGGCTACAAAATACTAGGTACATATCAGCCATAGTCCTGAAGGACGCCTTCTGGCAGATTCCGTTGGAAAAAAGATCAAGGGAGAAGACAGCGTTCACTGTGCCAGGGAGACCCCTCTACCAATTTACAGTTATGCCCTTCGGACTGTGCAACGCGGCACAAAGAATGTGTCGATTGATGGACAAGGTTATACCCGCTTCGTTACGTGAATGTGTATTTGTGTACCTTGATGACTTGTTAGTTTGTTCTGAAGATTTTTCGTCTCATATATGTTTGTTAGAAAAGGTCGCTCGGTGTCTTCGCGAAGCAAACCTAACGATAAACGTAGAGAAAAGCAAATTTTGTTATAAAGAAGTTCGATACCTTGGTTATGTTGTAGGTGACGGCTGCATTAGAACCGATGCTAACAAGGTAGCAGCTGTGAGGGACTTTCCCGAGCCGAAAACCCCGAAACAGTTACGACGGTTCCTAGGCATGTCAGGCTGATACCGACGCTTCATACAAGATTACGCGACTATTGCAGCTTCGCTGCACGACTGCCTCACCAAGGAAAAGATAAAGAAATTCACTATGACTGATGACGCTAGACGGGCATTTGAACAACTCAAACGAAGCCTAATATCGGCTCCCGTCCTAACACATCCAGATTTTAACAGACGTTTCTACATCCAATGCGATGCATCGACAGACGGAGTGGGCGGGGTTCTTTTCCAACTCGACGAAGACAATAACGAAAGACCAATTGCATACATGTCTGCAAAACTGAATAAAGCACAGAAAAACTACAGTGTGACAGAACTGGAATGTTACGCAGCGGTTCTAAGCGTTAAACGATTTCGACCTTACGTGGAGGGCTTGCCTTTCACGATAATAACGGACCACGCGAGCTTAAAATGGCTCATGAACCAAAAAGACCTTGCTGGACGACTTGCTAGATGGAGTTTAAAACTCCAAAGTTTCGATTTTGACATCGAACATAGAAGAGGCTCACAAAACATCGTACCGGACACTCTTTCCAGAATGGACATGGAAGAAATAAGACCCAGTGACAGAGTGATGGACATATGTCTAGACTCGCCATATTTTGACTCAGACGAATACCGTGAGCTAGAAAAAGCAGTGACGGACACCAAGGATAAATTGCCATAAATTGCCATAAATTGCCAGACTTATGTTTATCTGACGGATACGTATATAAACGGACGCAGTTCGACCGGGGGGATGTACTTCAAGCGGACCAAGCCTGGAAGCTTTGGGTTCCGTCGGAGCTGCGATCGGGGCTGGTAGAGTCTGCTCACAGCTCACCTTCAGCTGGTCACGGTGGAATCCACAAAACTTTGTCCCGTTTACGCGAACGATATTACTGGCCAGGAATGGTAACAGAAGTTTGTACTTTTATTAAAGGATGTGAAGTCTGCTCAGAAAGCAAGACACAAGCTGCTTTTCACAAGCCCCTTATGGGTAAGCAACATGTAACCGAACGGCCTTTTCAACGTTTGTTTGTAGATTTTATGGGTCCTTATCCTCGTACGTCTGATGGTAATGTCTTCGTGTTTGTATGTTTAGATCATTTTACAAAGTTTGTGTTTTTGAAACCCATGCGGAAAGCTACTTTAGCCGAGGTGGTGAAATTTCTGGAACGAGAAGTCTTCCATATTTTCGGGGTACCCGAATACATCCATTCGGACAATGGAAGACAATTCGTTTCGGGAACTTTCGCCACCCTCCTAGAAAAATATGGTACTACCCATATCAAGACAGCCTTTTATTCACCGCAGGGAAACGCCGCAGAGAGGGTCAATCGGTCGGTTCTCCAGATCGTAAGATCATTCATTAACGAAAACCAAAAATCTTGGGACCGACATATTAGTGATGCGGCGTTTGCACTTCGAAGTGCTGTCCACTCCGCAATCAACATGACGCCCTATCATGCCACTTTCGGTATGCCTATGATACTGCATGCAGCATCATACGAGCTATACCGAAAGTTGGGGTCGCTGAAGGATGTTGATTGCGAGGTGGAGACAAATGGTGATAGATTGCAGTTACAGAGGTACAGAATTAAAAAGGAGCTGAAGTTAGCATACGAGCGTAGTAAGAAAGTGTATGATACCAGAAGTAGGGACGTTAGGTTTACAATTGGACAAGTGGTATACCGCCGGAATTTTAAACAGAGCTCCCAGGTTGACAACTATAATGCCAAGCTGGCACCCAAGCAAGTCAAATGTATAGTGCTTAAAACTATAGGAAATTCAATGTACGAGCTAGGGGATGCCAACGGGAAAAGAATCGGGGTATACCACGCTAAGGATATATGTACAAAGTAAATGTTATATGTTGCATGTTAGACGTTGCACGTTGAATGTTAAATGTCAAATGTTAACAATGTGATTGGCAAATAGCTGACTAATCTTCTACCTCTGACGACATAATTATTTATCTGCATGCTTGACGATTCCCATATCTGACTACCTTTCTATAGACGTAGGATTTTTAGCATTTCTGCACCCAGTGATTTTTTTATACACCCATTTGACCATTTAGTAATTATTAAACCCCTCTTATTTATTTATGCAATTATTTATTTTTTTTTTTATTTTTTTTTACCAATTAGCAATAGTCAGCCAATTGTGATATTTTTTTCTTCTACGACCTTAATCCTAACTGTGACATATTTTACTAACAATATTGACAGACTACTAAAACTGTGATATTTTTTTTATTTTAAACCTAGAATTATGAGTGATTTTGTGACATATGTAGTTAGCAGGTGCTTAGATAGTGATATTGTGAGTACGTGTCGCAATCACGTGTTGCACATGCCCAGCTATAACTGACTTCGAAGATTTTTTTTTTTTTTTGCCCGGCATTAAGTCGTGGGTCGAGGCCACACATTGGGGTAGAAGAAGGTAGGGATACATAATCGGCCGCGTATGAATTTATTTTACGCACACGCTCCATGGAGCAAGCCCCATCGGCGGATGCGAACCTGTTACGCTAGCCTCAAGATACATATGTCACCGGCAACCGTACTTGTTCTTGCGTTACACCCTTATCGACAAAATTTATCTCAACCAGGTATCTGCGCGCGTTGCGCAACATTAGTGGAAGGAGGCCTACATGTACAGGTATGAATGTGTGCATGCGCAAAAAAACGAAATGCAACTGAACATGCGTGGGTGTGAATTGAGTGAAAGTGGTAGGAAATTCCGTTTATACACGAATCGGGGTATGCGCACGATCGAGCTGAAGCTCAGAAAATCATTGCAAAAGTTGGATTTAAAGTGCGTGGGCGGCCGCGGAAAAGTTAAAGCAAAGTATAGTGCCGGTCAAGTGGAAAAAAAGAAAAAAAAAACTTCATTTTTTAATAAAACAAATAAAACAAAAAAAAATCCCGTAATTTTCGCAAAACGGTTTCAATTCCGTACAATCTGCACAATTGTAAAGTATAACAACGAGAAGCAAAGTCCGTTGGACATCCTGCCACCGGTAAGTACTAATGTACCGTTTATTTAACTAAATTCCTTAAAAGCAAAAAAAACCTTTTGTGTTTTTCCTAAAAATTTAAATTTGATAACTGTTTCATTTTCATTTGAGAAAAACATTCACTTTTAAAATTAAAGTTTGAAAAAATTTAAAAGCCCATCATCTTTCGATTTTATGTACCCTTCTTGTACTCGTAAGTTGAGCGAAGGTTCCCTTTGGCAATAAATGTAAAAATCATTTAAATAGACCTTGATCTCAAATGACACAAAAGAATTTTTTTTGCAGATAGTTGAACTTTAGCGATATTATTTTTCGCCACTGTAAAATTATATAACTTATTCCCTCAGTTGACATAAATTAAAATTTAGCAAATTTTTCTTCAACTTAAACCTAATCTAAAGATTTGTTTGCATTAAACATAAGTGGGAGAAAAAAAAAAATCTCTTTAAAATGCAGTCTAAAATTTAGTAAAAAAAAATGTAATGAATAGAAAAATAAATAGGTAGAAAAAAAATTTAATTTTTGGAAATTAGAAATTAGTTGAAATAAAATTGGGGTAAAATGAAAGAAAAAAAAATTAAATAAACCCAAGAAAAAAAAAATTAAAAAGAAAACAATTTTTGTTAATCTGAATTTGTTTTGAGTTTGAATTTTTGAGCAGCAGAAGTTAATTTAAGTTAAAGTAAAAATCCGAAGTAAATTAATGGAGTTTTCTTTTCTGGAAATGGTGTCGCCCTGTTGGTTTTTCCACCGAATAAGAAAAGGGGTCCATTGACTACGAAGAAGAGCCATTTTTGCATCGCGGCAGGTGGCTAGATCAAAAGGTAGACTTTAAGAGGGCAACATTTTTTTTTACAGAAAAGAAAACGCTATAAAATTAACTTGAAATTAGTTAAAGGGACAAAAGATAATTGATTTTGAAAAATACTTGAAGTTGAAATGAGATTAGTAGGTGAAAACAGAAAGAAAGAACTTTTTCTTTGGGTTGCTTTATTGCATGCATATATGTATGTATGTATGTCCATACTTACTGCATTATGTGCCAATTGTGATTGGAAAGATAGGGTATGGCTGGGCATACATACATGGGTGCAGGAAGCAATAAAGGAAACAACGAGACATGATATTCAGCCTGTACACAATTTTTCGTTTTTTTGTGTTTCTTTTATAGATTTTGGGGCACGACCTAGGAAGGGGCTAAGGCATATACTTACCCGCATTTACAAGCATTATTTAAAAGGAGTGATTGGAAATATGGAAACACATTTCTTCCAACTACATATGTAGCGCACGGGATTGCCCTGGAATGTCATAGAGAGCAGGGAAAGAGAGAGAACGAGAGAAGGAGAGAGAAACTTCCAGGCTAGGAAGTGATCGTGGCCTGCAAGCGACACTACCTGAGCGAGAGCAGCGCCCACGCCAACGCCAACGTTCGACAGAGGAAGCCAGCCAACGTCAGCAGCAGTGACAGCATCGCCACCAGCAGCACCAGCAACGTCCCCACCACCAAATTCCAAGGAGGGTCGAATCAGCACATTTTTTTTTCACATTTTTTTCTTATCGTTTTTATCATTTTTTTTATTATCACTGCCTGAAATTGTCTTTATACATTGTTAATTCCTGGATGCTACACATAATTGAAATTATTTTATTTTTTTGCTACATACACGGGGCTTGCATATCTTTTCGCTTAACATAAGCACATTTTTTTTTAAACAGGTTCCCGATACCTTTTTTGTGACTCTCATTGGTTTTTTTTTCTGCAGTGTCCAAAAAATTGTTCACTCACTTTTATATCCAAAAGCATTTGTCAAGCAAACACTTTTGTTGGATGTCAATTATAAATGTTTTGATCTTCCTTTTTCTAACATTTTTTTCGGCCGCGTAATTTTGAGACCCACTCGACGCCCGCTACCGCGAGTGAGTGAGCGTGGAGTCGGTTGCAAAATTCCATTGAACCTTACTTAGGCAATGAACGTATGGTATTTGTACGAATAGGATTGTACGAATAGGCATGTAAACTTTTACTCCCTCACAGGTCCCCCACGGCTTGAAGGCGCCTACAATGCTGATGTGCTGAGATCAGGTGAGTGAGAAAACGAAGAAAAAAAAAAAAAAAAAAACAAAAAAAAACGATCATATGCTCCTCCTTACATATATACGTATGCAAGCATTGACCTATATATATACCTATGTACATAATGCCTTAGCCTAGGTCAGGAATTTGCATTAATTTTAGCTGCTTTGGCTACTTTATTTTATATATATATATACATACCGATAGATCTTTCTGCGGTTTATTAGAAGGAAAGATATGAAAATGATTTTTTTGTAGAAGCAAAGTATCCTTCTAATACGGAATACATTAGGGGGTGACGAGTTATACACCGCCTCCAATATCGTTCACATAATTTTGTTTGAATTCGACTATTTTTTTGTTTTTTTGCTTCCAACTGGATAATTTTTTTTGAATTATGGTTGACAAGTTATTTGAAGATGCCAAGCTCTTGTTTAAATAGATATATTGAATTGCTAAATAGAATTGTTAAAATACTGTATTAGCCTTTGTTTGCGATAATTTTTTCTTACACGTAGATTTAAGACTAGTGGTTAGGTTATCATCTATTTAGTTTGTTTGCGACTTTAACATTGAATAAAATAATAGGGGGACTCATGATAGCATATAAACTTATAAGGTGTAAAATTATAACCATTTACACACGCGGTTATATGAACGCACCTAGTAATACTCTTGATAAACTTGATTGTTTTTCAGCTGTATTATTTCCAAAAAAATTTTTTTGATTGTTATACAAATTAAAAAATACGAATATTAAGTGAAAAATCAAAACTAAAACGCCTTTACTTGCTGATGTTGGATATTTTTGATGAAAATGCCGTCTGTAATGTCTGCAAGGTTGCATTCCTTTGAGTTTACCGCGTTTACACAATGAAATGTGCGCGTAAATTTATACAAATTGTGTAAATGATTTTTCATACAAAATTTGACAGCTCGTGTGTAAACTAGATAAATTTATACGTTTACACACTTTATAAGGCATTTATACGGTTACATGAGTCCCCCTAATGTTTATAACGTTGGCAAATTTGAAAGGTTGAAGCTAAATTTATTTCAGTAATGGAAGGCTAACTTTTCAACTCTTTGGTGTGGGTGTTGTTCCAGGTAAGAAGAGGGGAAGTGGGAGGGCCAATGACGTGAAGGACCCTTAGACAGACGAACTTGAGTCAGGTTTTGGGGGCGCCGTAAAATTAGAGGAGTCAGCACGGCGCCCATGGCTTTGCGCAAGATACGCGAAGAGGGTGTGTAGACTCCCCCTGACTCTGGACGGGCCTTCTTTCCTTTTTTTCTTCCATTTCCTACTTTCCCTCTATTTATGTATTCACCTCTAGGCATGAACCACTTTTTTTGTTGAGATAACTGCGGGTAAGGCAGGTGTGCAAAACCCCACCCCATCCGACGAGCTAGCAGGGGCTTGCAACCATGCCACATGCCACCTCCGCCTTACCACTAAAAGTCAGTATTCACAACAATTATCTTTTATCACGTTGTATATTAAATTTGCTACAAAGATATTACATTAAAATTTGTATATTGTCTTTTATGCTAATTTATTTTAATATTTCTTATTTTATTTTATTATATTATCTTTTATTTCAACTTAGTTTATTATTATTTAAATGCAACTTGATTGAATCGGAAAATTTCACGTTGTATATTAAACAAAAAAAAACGACCCAAAAAAGTTTTCGATTTTAGGTCGAAATATTGCATAGGCAGTATATTACCCACTATCTATATATTAATACGCTAACAAAATTTCCATACAAT
This sequence comes from Eurosta solidaginis, assembly GCF_040869045.1. Taxonomy (NCBI): domain Eukaryota; kingdom Metazoa; phylum Arthropoda; class Insecta; order Diptera; family Tephritidae; genus Eurosta; species Eurosta solidaginis. The sequence continues at coordinate 163,040,070 of NC_090319.1, forward strand.
CAATTGACAGGCTGTTTCGCATACTTAGCATACGTAAAATCATATAAAAGTTATATGAATCGATTCGTATTGATCAGCCGCAGTGCTTAGGCCTATTTTTGTTAACAAATATTACTCTATTTGTTTATAATTAATAGAAAAAGTTTTTTGTAAATTCGAAAATCTGTGCAACTATTGAAATTGCCATCTGTAGGACGCATTATGTTCACAAAGCCCCCTGAGTACAAGCTCCAAATTCTCAATTGTTCCGTTGCTCAAATATTTCATCTCTACATATGTATATATTTGTACACGCCAAACAGTGAGAGAACTATTGCTTCGCTCATTTTCTGTTGAAATAAACTATTGTTTCCCATTGTTTCCAATTACCTATATTGGGTTGTACCAAAATCTTTAAAAAATTGTTCTAAAATAATTGTTAGCGCACAAAAAAACTTTAAAGAGAAGTAATAACTTAACCGGCCTATTTTTTTGGACAAATTTTACTTACACGTAAAAGCATAGGTCTTTATTTAACAGATTCTTTGTTTTTCATTTTAGGTGCTTTAAAAAAAAATAAATCAGAAATAATGAGTCAACTTTTCTTCAAACTCACTAATTTTATTTATTTATAACAATTAATTGCAAATTTGACCCAAATGTTTTTTGCTTTTCCAGATTTTATGCTATTTTTAGATATAGCACGTCTTATAGTGAACAAAAAATAAATACATTTGCTACAAAGATATTACATTACAATTTGTATATTGTCTTTTATGCTAATTTATTTTGATATTTCTTATTTTATTTTATTATATTATCTTTTATTTCAACTTAGTTTATTATTATTTAAATGCAACTTGATTGAATCGGAAAATTTCATGTTGTATATTAAACGAAAAAAAAAAACAACCCAAAAACGTTTTCGATTTTAGGTCGAAATATTGCATAGGCCGTATATTACTCTACTATCTATATATTAATACGCTAACAAAATTTCCATACAATCAATTGACAGGCTGTTTCGCATACTTAGCATACGTAAAATCATATAAAAGTTATATGAATCGATTCGTATTGATCAGCCGCAGTGCTTAGGCCTATTTTTGTTAACAAATATTACTCTATTTGTTTATAATTAATAGAAAAAGTTTTTTGTAAATTCGAAAATCTGTGCAACTATCGAAATTGCCATCTGTAGGACGCATTATGTTCACAAACCCCCCTGAGTACAAGCTCCAAATTCTCAATTGTTCCGTTGCTCAAATGTTTCATCTCTACATATGTATATATTTGTACACGCCAAACAGTGAGAGAACTATTGCTTCGCTCATTTTCTGTTGAAATAAAATATTGTATCCCATTGTTTCCAATTACCTATATTGGTTTGTACCAAAATCTTTAAAAAATTGTTCTAAAATAATAGTTAGCGCACAAAAAAACTTTAAAGAGAAGTAATAACTTAACCGGCCTATTTTTTTGGACAAATTTTACTTACACGTAAAAGCATAGATCTTTATTTAACAGATTCTTTGTTTTTCATTTTAGGTGCTTTAAAAAAAAATAAATCAGAAATAATGAGTCAACTTTTCTTCAAACTCACTAAATTTATTTATTTATAACAATTAATTGCAAATTTGACCCAAATGTTTTTTGCATTTCCAGATTTTATGCTCTTTTTAGATATAGCACGTCTTATAGTGAACAAAAAATAAATAAATTTGCTACAAAGATATTACATTAAAATTTGTATATTGTTTTTTATGCTAATTTATTTTGATATTTCTTATTTTATTTTATTATATTATCTTTTATTTCAACTTAGTTTATTATTATTTAAATGCAACTTGATTGAATCGGAAAATTTCACGTTGTATATTAAACGAAAAAAAAACGACCCAAAAACGTTTTCGATTTTATGTCGAAATATTGCATAGGCCGTATATTACTCTACTATCTATATATTAATACGCTAACAAAATTTCCATACAATCAATTGACAGGCTGTTTCGCATACTTAGCATACGTATATTTGTACACGCCAAACAGTGAGAGAACTACTGCTTCGCTCATTTTCTGTTGAAATAAAATATTGTTTCCCATTGTTTCCAATTACCTATATTGGTTTGTACCAAAATCTTTAAAAAATTGTTCTAAAATAATTGTTAGCGCACAAAAAAACTTTAAAGAGAAGTAATAACTTAACCGGCCTATTTTTTTGGACAAATTTTACTTACACGTAAAAGCATAGGTCTTTATTTAACAGATTCTTTGTTTTTCATTTTAGGTGCTTAAAAAAAAATAAATCAGAAATAATGAGTCAACTTTTCTTCAAACTCACTAAATTTATTTATTTATAACAATTAATTGCAAATTTGACCCAAATGTTTTTTGCATTTCCAGATTTTATGCTCTTTTTAGATATAGCACGTCTTATAGGGAACAAAAAATAAATAAATTTGCTACAAAGATATTACATTTAAACTTGTATATTGTCTTTTATGCTAATTATTTATTATCTATTATTTTATCACGTTGTATATTAAATTTTCTACAAAGATATTACATTAAAATTTGTATATTGTCTTTTATGGTAATTTATTTTAATATTTCTTATTTTATTTTATTATATTATCTTTTATTTCAACAACAAAATTTCCATACAATCAATTGACAGGCTGTTTCGCATACTTAGCATACGTAAAATCATATAAAAGTTATATGAATCGATTCGTATTGATCAGCCGCAGTGCTTAGGCCTATTTTTGTTAACAAATATTACTCTATTTGTTTATAATTAATAGAAAAAGTTTTTTGTAAATTCGAAAATCTGTGCAACTATCGAAATTGCCATCTGTAGGACACATTATGTTCACAAACCCCCCTGAGTACAAGCTCGAAATTCTCAATTGTTCCGTTGCTCAAATGTTTCATCTCTACATATGTATATATTTGTACACGCCAAACAGTGAGAGAACTATTGCTTCGCACATTTTCTGTTGAAATAAAATATTGTTTCCCATTGTTTCCAATTACCTATATTGGTTTGTACCAAAATCTTTAAAAAATTGTTCTAAAATAATTGTTAGCGCACAAAAAAACTTCTAAGAGAAGTAATAACTTAACCGGCCTATTTTTTTGGACAAATTTTACTTACACGTAAAAGCATAGGTCTTTATTTAACAGATTCTTTGTTTTTCATTTTAGGTGCTTTAAAAAAAAATAAATCAGAAATAATGAGTCAACTTTTCTTCAAACTCACTAAATTTATTTATTTATAACAATTAATTGCAAATTTGACCCAAATGTTTTTTGCATTTCCAGATTTTATGCTCTTTTTAGATATAGCACGTCTTATAGTGAACAAAAAATAAATAAATTTGCTACAAAGATATTACATTAAAATTTGTATGTTGTCTTTTATGCTAATTTATTTTGATATTTCTTATTTTATTTTATTGTATTATCTTTTATCACGTTGTATATTAAATTGGCTACAAAGATATTACATTAAAATTTGTATATTGTCTTTTATGCTAATTTATTTTAATATTTCTTATTTTATTTTATTATATTATCTTTTATTTCAACTTAGTTTATTATTATTTAAATGCAACTTGATTGAATCGGAAAATTTCTCGTTGTATATTAAACGAAAAAAAACGACCCAAAAAAGTTTTCGATTTTAGGTCGAAATATTGCATAGGCAGTATATTACCCACTATCTATCTATATATTAATACGCTAACAAAATTTCCATACAATCAATTGACAGGCTGTTTCGCATACTTAGCATACGTAAAATCATAAAAAAGTTATATGAATCGATTCGTATTGATCAGCCGCAGTGCTTAGGCCTATTTTGGTTAACAAATATTACTCTATTTGTTTATAATAAAAGAAAAGAAGTTTTTTATAAATTCGAAAATCTTTGCAACTATTGAAATTGCCATCTGTAGGACGCATTATGTTCACAAACCCCCCTGAGTACAAGCTCCAAATTCTCAATTGTTCCGTTGCTCAAATGTTTCATCTCTACATATGTATATATTTGTGCACGCCAAACAGTGAGAGAACTACTGCTTCGCTCATTTTCTGTTGAAATAAAATATTGTTTCCCATTGTTTCCAATTACCTATATTGGTTTGTACCAAAATCTTTAAAAAATTGTTCTAAAATAATTGTTAGCGCACAAAAAAACTTTAAAGAGAAGTAATAACTTAACCGGCCTATTTTTTTGGACAAATTTTACTTACACGTAAAAGCATAGGTCTTCATTTAACAGATTCTTTGTTTTTCATTTTAGGTGCTTTAAAAAAAAATAAATCAGAAATAATGAGTCAACTTTTCTTCAAACTCACTAAATTTATATATTTATAACAATTAATTGCAAATTTGACCCAAATGTTTTTTGCATTTCCAGATTTTATGCTCTTTTTAGATATAGCACGTCTTATAGTGAACAAAAAATAAATAAATTTGCTACAAAGATATTACATTAAAATTTGTATATTGTCTTTTATGCTAATTTATTTTGATATTTCTTATTTTATTTTATTTTATTATCTTTTATCACGTTGTATATTAAATCTATATATTAATACGCTAACCAAATTTCCATACAATCAATTGACAGGCTGTTTCGCATACTTAGCATACGTAAAATCATATAAAAGTTATATGAATCGATTCGTATTGATCAGCCGCAGTGCTTAGGCCTATTTTTGTTAACAAATATTACTCTATTTTTTTATAATTAATAGAAAAAGTTTTTTGTAAATTCGAAAATCTGTGCAACTATCGAAATTGCCATCTGTAGGACGCATTATGTTCACAAACCCCCCTGAGTAAAAGCTCCAAATTCTCAATTGTTCCGTTGCTCAAATGTTTCATCTCTACATATGTATATATTTGTACACGCCAAACTGTGAGAGAACTACTGCTTCGCTCATTTTCTGTTGAAATAAAATATTGTTTCCCATTGTTTCCAATTACCTATATTGGTTTGTACCAAAATCTTTAAAAAATTGTTCTAAAATAATTGTTAGCGCACAAAAAAACTTTAAAGAGAAGTAATAACTTAACCGGCCTATTTTTTTGGACAAATTTTACTTACACGTAAAAGCATAGGTCTTTATTTAACAGATTCTTTGTTTTTCATTTTAGGTGCTTTAAAAAAAAATAAATCAGAAATAATGAGTCAACTTTTCTTCAAACTCACTAAATTTATTTATTTATAACAACTAATTGCAAATTTGACCCAAAGTTTTTTTGCATTTCCAGATTGTATGCTCTTCTTAGATATAGCACGTCTTATAGTGAACAAAAAATGAATAAATTTGCTACAAAGATATTACATAAAATTTGTATATTGTCTTTTATGCTAATTTATTTTGATATTTCCTATTTTATTTTATTGTATTATCTTTTATCACGTTGTATATTAAATTTGCTACAAAGATATTACATTAAAATTTTTATGTTGTCTTTTATGCTAATTTATTTTAATATTTCTTATTTTATTTTATTATATTATTTTTATTTCAACTTAGTTTATTATTATTTAAATGCAACTTGATTGAATCGGAAAATTTCACGTTGTATATTAAACGAAAAAAACGACCCAAAAAAGTTTTCGATTTTAGGTCGAAATATTTCATAGGCAGTATATTACCCACTATCTATATATTAGTACGCTAACAAAATTTCCATGCAATCAATTGACAGGCTGTTTCGCATACTTAGCATACGTAAAATCATATAAAATCATTGCTATATCTAGCACGTCTTATAGTGAACAAAAAATAAATAAATTTGCTACAAAGATATTATATTAAAATTTGTATATTGTCTTTTATGCTAATTTATTTTGATATTTCTTATTTTATTTTATTATATTATCTTTTATTTCAATTTAGTTTATTATTATTTAAATGCAAGTTGATTGAATCGGAAAATTTCACGTTGTATATTAAACGCCAAAAAAAACGACCCAAATACGTTTTCGATTTTAGGTCGAAATATTGCATAGGCCGTATATTACTCTACTATCTATATATTAATACGCTAACAAAATTTCCATACAATCAATTGACAGGCTGTTTCGCATACTTAGCATACGTAAAATCATATAAAAGTTATATGAATCGATTCGTATTGATCAGCCGCAGTGCTTAGGCCTATTTTTGTTAACAAATATTACTCTATTTGTTTATAATTAATAGAAAAAGTTTTTTGTAAATTCGAAAATCTGTGCAACTATCGAAATTGCCATCTGTAGGACGCATTATGTTCACAAACCCCCCTGAGTACAAGCTCCAAATTCTCAATTGTTCCGTTGCTCAAATGTTTCATCTCTACATACGTATATATTTGTACACGCCAAACAGTGAGAGAAATATTGCTTCGCTCATTTTCTGTTGAAATAAAATATTGTTTCCCATTGTTTCCAATTACCTATATTGGTTTGTACCAAAGTTTAAAAAAGTGTTCTAAAATAATTGTTAGCGCACAAAAAAACTTTAAAGAGAAGTAATAACTTAACCGGCCTATTTTTTTGGACAAATTTTACTTACACGTAAAAGCATAGATCTTTATTTAACAGATTCTTTGTTTTTCATTTTAGGTGCTTTAAAAAAAAATAAATCAGAAATAATGAGTCAACTTTTCTTCAAACTCACTAAATTTATTTATTTATAACAATTAATTGCAAATTTGACCCAAATCTTTTTTGCATTTCCAGATTTTATGCTCTTTTTAGATATAGCACGTCTTATAGTGAACAAAAAATAAATAAATTTGCTACAAAGATATTACATTAAAATTTGTATATTGTCTTTTATGCTAATTTATTTTGATATTTCTTATTTTATTTTATTATATTATCTTTTATTTCAACTTAATTTATTATTATTTAAATGCAACTTGATTGAATCGGAAAATTTCACGTTGTATATTAAACGAAAAAAAACGACCCAAAAACGTTTTCGATTTTAGGTCGAAATATTGCATAGGCCGTATATTACTCTACTATCTATATATTAATACGCTAACAAAATTTCCATACAATCAATTGACAGGCTGTTTCGCATACTTAGCATACGTAAAATCATATAAAAGTTATATGAATCGATTCGTATTGATCAGCCGCAGTGCTTAGGCCTATTTTTGTTAACAAATATTACTCTATTTGTTTATAATTAATAGAAAAAGTTTTTTGTAAATTCGAAAATCTGTGCAACTATCGAAATTGCCATTTGTAGGACGCATTATGTTCACAAACCCCCCTGAGTACAAGCTCCAAATTCTCAATTGTTCCGTTGCTCAAATGTTTCATCTCTACATATGTATATGTTTGTACACGCCAAACAGTGAGAGAACTATTGCTTCGCTCATTTTCTGTTGAAATAAAATATTGTTTCCCATTGTTTCCAATTACCTATATTGGTTTGTACCAAACTCTTTAAAAAATTGTTCTAAAATAATAGTTAGCGCACAAAAAAACTTTAAAGAGAAGTAATAACTTAACCGGCCTATTTTTTAGGACAAATTTTACTTACACGTAAAAGCATAGATCTTTATTTAACAGATTCTTTGTTTTTCATTTTAGGTGCTTTAAAAAAAATAAATCAGAAATAATGAGTCAACTTTTCTCCAAACTCACTAAATTTATTTATTTGCAACAATTAATTGCAAATTTGACTCAAATGTTTTTTGCATTTCCAGATTTTATGCTCTTTTTAGATATAGCACGTCTTATAGTGAACAAAAAATAAATAAATTTGCTACAAAGATATTACATTAAAATTTGTATATTGTCTTTTATGCTAATTTATTTTGATATTTCTTATTTTATATTATTATATTATCTTTTATTTCAACTTAGTTTATTATTATTTAAATGCAACTTGATTGAATCGAAAAATTTCACGTTGTATATTAAACGAAAAAAAACGACCCAAAAACGTTTTCGATTTTAGGTCGAAATATTGCATAGGCCGTATATTACTCTACTATCTATATATTAGTACGCTAACAAAATTTCCATACAATCAATTGACAGGCTGTTTCGCATACTTAGCATACGTAAAATCATATAAAAGTTATATGAATCGATTCGTATTGATCAGCCGCAGTGCTTAGGCCTATTTTTGTTAACAAATATTACTCTATTTGTTTATAATTAATAGAAAAAGTTTTTTGTAAATTCGAAAATCTGTGCAACTATCGAAATTGCCATTTGTAGGACGCATTATGTTCACAAACCCCCCTGAGTACAAGCTCCAAATTCTCAATTGTTCCGTTGCTCAAATGTTTCATCTCTACATATGTATATATTTGTACACGCCAAACAGTGAGAGAACTATTGCTTCGCTCATTTTCTGTTGAAATAAAATATTGTTTCCCATTGTTTCTAAAATAATAGTTAGCGCACAAAAAAACTTTAAAGAGAAGTAATAACTTAACCGGTCTATTTCTTTGGACAAATTTTACTTACACGTAAAAGCATAGATCTTTATTTAACAGATTCTTTGTTTTTCATTTTAGGTGCTTTAAAAAAAATAAATCAGAAATAATGAGTCAACTTTTCTTCAAACTCACTAAATTTATTTATTTATAACAATTAATTGCAAATTTGACTCAAATGTTTTGTGCATTTCCAGATTTTATGCTCTTTTTAGATATAGCACGTCTTATAGTGAACAAAAAATAAATAAATTTGCTACAAAGATATTACATTAAAATTTGTATATTGTCTTTTATGCTAATTTATTTTGATATTTCTTATTTTATTTTATTATATTATCTTTTATTTCAACTTAGTTTATTATTATTTAAATGCAACTTGATTGAATCGGAAAATTTCACGTTGTATATTAAACGAAAAAAAACGACCCAAAAACGTTTTCGATTTTAGGTCGAAATATTGCATAGGCCGTATATTACTCTACTATCTATATATTAGTACGCTAACAAAATTTCCATACAATCAATTGACAGGCTGTTTCGCATACTTAGCATACGTAAAATCATATAAAAGTTATATGAATCGATTCGTATTGATCAGCCGCAGTGCTTAGGCCTATTTTTGTTAACAAATATTACTCTATTTGTTTATAATTAATAGAAAATTTTTTTTGTAAATTCGAAAATCTGTGCAACTATCGAAATTGCCATTTGTAGGACGCATTATGTTCACAAACCCCCCTGAGTACAAGCTCCAAATTCTCAATTGTTCCGTTGCTCAAATGTTTCATCTCTACATATGTATATATTTGTACACGCCAAACAGTGAGAGAACTATTGCTTCGCTCATTTTCTGTTGAAATAAAATATTGTTTCCCATTGTTTCTAAAATAATAGTTAGCGCACAAAAAAACTTTAAAGAGAAGTAATAACTTAACCGGTCTATTTCTTTGGACAAATTTTACTTACACGTAAAAGCATAGATCTTTATTTAACAGATTCTTTGTTTTTCATTTTAGGTGCTTTAAAAAAAATAAATCAGAAATAATGAGTCAACTTTTCTTCAAACTCACTAAATTTATTTATTTATAACAATTAATTGCAAATTTGACTCAAATGTTTTTTGCATTTCCAGATTTTATGCTCTTTTTAGATATAGCACGTCTTATAGTGAACAAAAAATAAATAAATTTGCTACAAAGATATTACATTAAAATTTGTATATTGTCTTTTATGCTAATTTATTTTGATATTTCTTATTTTATTTTATTATATTATCTTTTATTTCAACTTAGTTTATTATTGTTTAAATGCAACTTGATTGAATCGGAAAATTTCACGTTGTATATTAAACGAAAAAAAACGACCCAAAAAGTTTTCGATTTTAGGTCGAAATATTGCATAGGCCGTATATTACTCTACTTTTTTGTAGATTCGAAAACCTGTGCAACTATCGAAATTGCTATCTGTAGGACGCATTATGTTCACAAACCCCCCTGAGTACAAGCTCCAAATTCTCAATTGTTCCGTTGCTCAAATATTTCATCTCTACATATGTATATATTTGTACACGCCAAACAGTGAGAGAACTATTGCTTCGCTCATTTTCTGTTGAAATAAAATATTGTTTCCCACTGTTTCCAATTACCTATATTGGTTTGTGCCAAAATCTTTAAAAAATTGTCCTAAAATAATTGTTAGCGCACAAAAAAACTTTAAAGAGAAGTAATAACTTAACCGGCCTATTTTTTTGGGCAAATTTTACTTACACGTAAAAGCATAGATCTTTATTTAACAGATTCTTTGTTTTTCATTTTAGGTGCTTTAAAAAAAAATAAATCAGAAATAATGAGTCAACTTTTCTTCAAACTCACTAAATTTATTTATTTATAACAATTAATTGCTAATTTGACCCAAATGTTTTTGGCATTTCCAGATTTTATGCTCTTTTTATATATAGCACGTCTTATAGTGAACAAGAAATAAATAAATTTGCTTCAAAGATATTACATTAAAATTTGTATATTGTCTTTTATGCTAATTTATTTTGATATTTCTTATTTTATTTCATTATATTATCTTTTATTTCAACTTAGTTTATTATTATTTAAATGCAACTTGATTGAATCGGAAAATTTCACGTTGTATATTAAACGAAAAAAAAACGACCCAAAAACGTTTTCGATTTTAGGTCGAAATATTGCATAGGCCGTATATTACTCTACTATCTATATATTAATACGCTAACAAAATTTCCATACAATCAATTGACAGGCTGTTTCGCATACTTAGCATACGTAAAATCATATAAAAGTTATATGAATCGATTCGTATTGATCAGCCGCAATGTTTAGGCCTATTTTTTTAACAAATATTACTCTATTTTTTTATAATTAATAGAAAAAGTTTTTTGTAAATTCGAAAATCTGTGCAACTATCGAAATTGCCATCTGTAGGACGCATTATGTTCACAAACCCCCCTGAGTACAAGCTCCAAATTCTCAATTGTTCCGTTGCTCAAATGTTTCATCTCTACATATGTATATATTTGTACACGCCAAACAGTGAGAGAACTATTGCTTCGCTCATTTTCTGTTGAAATAAAATATTGTTTCCCATTGTTTCCAATTACCTATATTGGTTTTTACCAAAATCTTTAAAAAATTGTTCTAAAATAATTGTTAGCGCACAAAAAAACTTTAAAGAGAAGTAATAACTTAACCGGCCTATTTTTTTGGACAAATTTTACTTACACGTAAAAGCATAGATCTTTATTTAACAGATTCTTTGTTTTTCATTTTAGGTGCTTTAAAAAAAAATAAATCAGAAATAATGAGTCAACTTTTCTTCAAACTCACTAAATTTATTTATTTATAACAATTAATTGCAAATTTGACCCAAATGTTTTTTGCATTTCCAGATTTTATGCTCTTTTTAGATATAGCACGTCTTATAGTGAACAAAAAATAAATAAATTTGCTACAAAGATATTACATTAAAATTTGTATATTGTCTTTTATGCTAATTTATTTTGATATTTCTTATTTTATTTTATTATATTATATTTTATTTCAACTTAGTTTATTATTATTTAAATGCAACTTGATTGAATCGGAAAATTTCACGTTGTATATTAAACGAAAAAAACGACCCAAAAACGTTTTCGATTTTAGGTCGAAATATTGCATAGGCCGTATATTACTCTACTATCTATATATTAATACGCTAACAAAATTTCCATACAATCAATTGACAGGCTGTTTCGCATACGTATATTTGTACACGCCAAACAGTGAGAGAACTACTGCTTCGCTCATTTTCTGTTGAAATAAAATATTGTTTCCCATTGTTTCCAATTACCTATATTGGTTTGTACCAAAATCTTTAAAAAATTATTCTAAAATAATTGTTAGCGCACAAAAAAACTTTAAGGAGAAGTAATAACTTAACCGGCCTATTTTTTTGGCCAATTTTACTTACACGTAAAAGCATAGGTCTTTATTTAACAGATTCTTTATTTTTCATTTTAGGTGCTTAAAAAAAATAAATCAGAAATAATGAGGCAACTTTTCTTCAAACTCACTAAATTTATTTATTTATAACAATTAAGTGCAAATTTGACCCAAATGTTTTTTGCATTTCCACATTTTATGCTCTTTTTAGATATAGCACGTCTTATAGTGAACAAAAAATAAATAAATTTGCTACAAAGATATTACATTAAAACTTGTATATTGTCTTTTATGCTAATTTATTTTGAAATTTCTTATTTTATTTTATTGTATTATCTTTTATCACGTTGTATATTAAATTTGCTACAAAGATATTACATTAAAATTTGTATATTGTCTTTTATGCTAATTTATTTTAATATTTCTTATTTTATTTTATTATATTATCTTTTATTTCAACTTAGTTTATTATTATTTAAATGCAACTTGATTGAATCGGAAAATTTCACGTTGTATATTAAACGAAAAAAAACGACCCAAAAAAGTTTTCGATTTTAGGTCGAAATATTGCATAGGCAGTATATTACCCACTATCTATATATTAATACATTAACAAAATTTCCATACAATCAATTGACAGGCTGTTTCGCATACTTAGCATACGTAAAATCATATAAAAGTTATATGAATCGATTCGTATTGATCAGCCGCAGTGCTTAGGCCTATTTTTGTTAACAAATATTACTCTATTTGTTTATAATTAATAGAAAAACTTTTTTATAAATTCGAAAATCTGTGCAACTATCGAAATTGCCATCTGTAGGACGCATTATGTTCACAAACCCCCTGAGTACAAGCTCCAAATTCTCAATTGTTCCGTTGCTCAAATGTTTCATCTCTACATATGTATATATTTGTACACGCCAAACAGTGAGAGAACTACTGCTTCGCTCATTTTCTGTTGAAATAAAATATTGTTTCCCATTGTTTCCAATTACCTATATTGGTTTGTACCAAAATCTTTTTAAAAAATTGTTCTAAAATAATTGTTAGCGCACAAAAAAACTTTAAAGAGAAGTAATAACTTAACCGGCCTATTTTTTTGGACAAATTTTACTTACACGTAAAAGCGTAGGTCTTTATTTAACAGATTCTTTGTTTTTCATTTTAGGTGCTTTAAAAAAAAATAAATCAGAAATAATGAGTCAACTTTTCTTCAAACTCACTAAATTTATTTATTTATAACAATTAATTGCAAATTTGACCCAAATGTTTTTTGCATTTCCAGATTTTATGCTCTTTTTAGATATAGCACGTCTTATAGTGAACAAAAAATAAATAAATTTGCTACAAAGATATTATATTAAAATTTGTATATTGTCTTTTATGCTAATTTATTTTGATATTTCTTATTTTATTTTATTGTATTATCTTTTATCACGTTGTATATTAAATCTATATATTAATACGCTAACAAAATTTCCATACAATCAATTGACAGGCTGTTTCGCATACTTAGCATACGTAAAATCATATAAAAGTTATATGAATCGATTCGTATTGATCAGCCGCAGTGCTTAGGCCTATTTTTGTTAACAAATATTACTCTATTTGTTTATAATTAATAGAAAAAGTTTTTTGTAAATTCGAAAATCTGTGCAACTATCGAAATTGCCATCTGTAGGACGCATTATGTTCACAAACCCCCCTGAGTACAAGCTCCAAATTCTCAATTGTTCCGTTGCTCAAATGTTTCATCTCTACATATGTATATATTTGTACACGCCAAACAGTGAGAGAACTACTGCTTCGCTCATTTTCTGTTGAAATAAAATATTTTTTCCCATTGTTTCCAATTACCTATATTGGTTTGTACCAAAATTTTTAAAAAATTGATCTAAAATAATTGTTAGCGCACAAAAAAATTTTAAAGAGAAGTAATAACATAACCGGCCTATTTTTTTGGACAAATTTTACTTACACGTAAAAGCAAAGATCTTTATTTAACAGATTCTTTGTTTTTCATTTTAGGTCCTTTAAAAAAAAATAAATCAGAAATAATGAGTCAACTTTTCTTCAGACTCACTAAATTTATTTATTTATAACAATTAATTGCAAATTTGACCCAAATGTTTTTTGCATTTCCAGATTTTATGCTCTTTTTAGATATAGCACGTCTTATAGTGAACAAAAAATAAATAAATTTGCTACAAAGATATTACATTAAAATTTGTATATTGTCTTTTATGCTAATTTATTTTGATATTTCTTATTTTATTTTATTGTATTATCTTTTATCACGTTGTATATTAAATTTGCTACAAAGATATTACATTAAAATTTGTATATTGTGTTTTATGCTAATTTATTTTAATATTTCTTATTTTATTTTACTATATTATCTTTAATTTCAACTTAGTTTATTATTATTTAAATGCAACTTGATTGAATCGGAAAATTTCACGTTGTATATTAAACGAAAAAAACGACCCAAAAAAGTTTTCGATTTTAGGTCGAAATATTGCATAGGCAGTATATTACCCACTATCTATATATTAGTACGCTAACAAAATTTCCATACAATCAATTGACAGGCTGTTTCGCATACTTAGCATACGTAAAATCATATAAAAGTTATATGAATCGATTCGTATTGATCAGCCGCAGTGCTTAGACCTATTTTTGTTAACAAATATTACTCTATTTGTTTATAATTAATAGAAAAAGTTTTTTGTAAATTCGAAAATCTGTGCAACTATCGAAATTGCCATCTGAAGGACGCATTATGTTCACAAACCCCCCTGAGTACAAGCTCCAAATTCTCAATTGTTCCGTTGCTCAAATGTTTCATCTCTACATATGTATATATTTGTACACGCCAAACAGTGAGAGAACTATTGCTTCGCTCATTTTCTGTTGAAATAAAATATTGTTTCCCATTGTTTCCAATTACCTATATTGGTTTGTACCAAAATCTTTAAAAAATTGTTCTAAAATAATTGTTAGCGCACAAAAAAACTTTAAAGAGAAGTAATAACTTAACCGGCCTATTTTTTTGGACAAATTTTACTTACACGTAAAAGCATAGGTCTTTATTTAACAGATTCTTTGTTTTTCATTTTAGGTGCTTTAAAAAAAATAAATCAGAAATAATGAGTCAACTTTTCTTCAAACTCACTAAATTTATTTATTTATAACAACTAATTGCAAATTTGAACCAAATTTTGTTTGCATTTCCAGATTTTATGCTCTTTTTAGATATAGCACGTCTTATAGTGAACAAAAAATAAATAAATTTGCTACAAATATATTACATTAAAATGTGTATATTGTCTTTTATGCTAATTTATTTTGATATTTCTTATTTTATTTTATTGTATTATCTTTTATCACGTTGTAGATTAAATTTGCTACAAAGATATTACATTAAAATTTGTATATTGTCTTTTATGCTAATTTATTTTAATATTTCTTATTTTATTTTATTATATTATCTTTTATTTCAACTTAGTTTATTATTATTTAAATGCAACTTGATTGAATCGGAAAATTTCACGTTGTATATTAAACGAAAAAAAACGACCCAAAAAAGTTTTCGATTTTAGGTCGAAATATTGCATAGGCAGTATATTACACACTATCTATATATTAATACGCTAACAAAATTTCCATACAATCAATTGACAGGCTGTTTCGCATACTTAGCATACGTAAAATCATATAAAAGTTATATGAATCGATTCGTATTGATCAGCCGCAGTGCGTAGGCCTATTTTTGTTAACAAATATTACTCTATTTGTTTATAATTTATAGAAAAAGTTTTTTGTAAATTCGAAAATCTGTGCAACTATCGAAATTGCCATCTGTAGGACGCATTATGTTCACAAACCCCCCTGAGTACAAGCTCCAAATTCTCAATTGTTCCGTTGCTCAAATGTTTCATCTCTACATATGTATATATTTGTACACGCCAAACAGTGAGAGAACTATTGCTTCGCTCATTTTCTGTTGAAATAAAATATTGTTTCCCATTGTTTCCAATCACCTATATTGGTTTGTACCAAAATCTTTAAAAAATTGTTCTAAAATAATTGTTAGCGCACAAAAAAACTTTAAAGAGAAGTAATAACTTAACCGGCCTATTTTTTTGGACAAATTTTACTTACACGTAAAAGCATAGATCTTTATTTAACAGATTCTTTGTTTTTCATTTTAGGTGCTTTAAAAAAAAATAAATCAGAAATAATGAGTCAACTTTTCTTCAAACTCACTAAATTTATTTATTTATAACAATTAATTGCAAATTTGACCCAAATGTTTTTTGCATTTCCAGATTTTATGCTCTTTTTAGATATAGCACGTCTTATAGTGAACAAAAAATAAATAAATTTGCTACAAAGATATTACATTAAAATTTGTATATTGTCTTTTATGCTAATTTATTTTGATATTTCCTATTTTATTGTATTATCTTTTATCACGTTGTATATTAAATTTGCTACAAAGATATTACATTAAAATTTGTATATTGTCTTTTATGCTAATTTATTTTAATATTTCTTATTTTATTTTATTATATTATCTTTTATTTCAACTTAGTTTATTATTATTTAAATGCAACTTGATTGAATCGGAAAATTTCACGTTGTATATTAAACGAAAAAAAACGACCCAAAAAAGTTTTCGATTTTAGGTCGAAATATTGCATAGGCAGTATATTACCCACTATCTATATATTAATACGCTAACAAAATTTCCATACCATCAATTGACAGGCTGTTTCGCATACTTAGCATACGTAAAATCATATAAAAGTTATATGAATCGATTCGTATTGATCAGCCGCAGTGCTTAGGCCTATTTTTGTTAACAAATATTACTCTATTTGTTTATAATTAATAGAAAATTTTTTTTTTAAATTCGAAAATCTGTGCAACTATCGAAATTGCCATCTGTAGGATGCATTATGTTCACAAACCCCCCTGAGTACAAGCTCCAAATTCTCAATTGTTCCGTTGCTCAAATGTTTCATCTCTACATATGTATATATTTGTACACGCCAAACAGTGAGATAACTACTGCTTCGCTCATTTTCTGTTGAAATAAAATATTGTTTCCCATTGTTTCCAATTACCTATATTGGTTTGTACCAAAATCTTTAAAAAATTGTTCTAAAATAATTGTTAGCGCACAAAAAAACTTTAAAGAGAAGTAATAACTTAACCGGCCTATTTTTTCGGACAAATTTTACTTACACGTTAAAGCATAGGCCTTAATTTAACAGATTCTTTGTTTTTCATTTTAGGTGCTTTAAAAAAAAATAAATCAGAAATAATGAGTCAACTTTTCTTCAAACTCACTAAATTTATTTATTTATAACAATTAATTGCAAATTTGACCCAAATGTTTTTTGCATTTCCAGATTGTATGCTCTTTTTAGATATAGCACGTCTTATAGTGAACAAAAAATAAATAAATTTGCTACAAAGATATTACATTAAAATTTGTATATTGTCTTTTATGCTAATTTATTTTGATATTTCTTATTTTATTGTATTATCTTTTATCACGTTATATATTAAATTTGCTACAAAGATATTACATCAAAATTTGTATATTGTCTTTTATGCTAATTTATTTTAATATTTCTTATTTTATTTTATTATATTATCTTTTATTTCAACTTAGTTTATTATTATTTAAATGCAACTTGATTGAATCGGAAAATTTCACGTTGTATATTAAACGAAAAAAAACGACCCAAAAAAGTTTTCGATTTTAGGTCGAAATATTGCATAGGCAGTATATTACCCACTATCTATATATTAATACGCTAACAAAATTTCCATACAATCAATTGACAGACTGTTTCGCATACTTAGCATACGTAAAATCATATAAAAGTTATATGAATCGATTCGTATTGATCAGCCGCAGTGCTTAGGCCTATTTTTGTTAACAAATATTACTCTATTTGTTTATAATTAATAGAAAATTTTTTTTGTAAATTCGAAAATCTGTGCAACTATCGAAATTGCCATCTGTAGGACGCATTATGTTCACAAACCCCCCTGAGTACAAGCTCCAAATTCTCAATTGTTCCGTTGCTCAAATGTTTCATCTCTACATATGTATATATTTGTACACGCCAAACAGTGAGAGAACTACTGCTTCGCTCATTTTCTGTTGAAATAAAATATTGTTTCCCATTGTTTCCAATTACCTATATTGGTTTGTACCAAAATCTTTAAAAAATTGTTCTAAAATAATTGTTAGCGCACAAGAAAACTTTAAAGAGAAGTAATAACTTAACCGGCCTATTTTTTTGGACAAATTTTACTTACACGTAAAAGCATAGGTCTTTATTTAACAGATTCTTTGTTTTTCAGTTTAGGTGCTTTAAAAAAAAATAAATCAGAAATAATGAGTCAACTTTTCTTCAAACACACTAAATTTATTTATTTATAACAATTAATTGCAAATTTGACCCAAATTTTTTTTGCATTTCCAGATTTTATGCTCTTTTTAGATATAGCACGTCTTATAGTGAACAAAAAATAAATAAATTTGCTACAAAGATATTACATTAAAATTTGTATATTGTCTTTTATGCTAATTTATTTTGATATTTCTTATTTTATTTTATTGTATTATCTTTTATCACGTTGTGTATTAAATTTGCTACAAAGATATTACATTAAAATTTGTATATTGTCTTTTATGCTAATTTATTTTAATATTTCTTATTTTATTTTATTATATTATCTTTTATTTCAACTTAGTTTATTATTATTTAAATGCAACTTGATTGAATCGGAAAATGTCACGTTGTATGTTAAACGAAAAAAAACGACCCAAAAACGTTTTCGATTTTAGGTCGAAATATTGCATAGGCCGTATATTACTCTACTATCTATATATTAATACGCTAACAAAATTTCTATACAATCAATTGACAGGCTGTTTCGCATACTTAGCATACGTAAAATCATATAAAAGTTATATGAATCGATTCGTATTGATCAGCCGCAGTGCTTAGGCCTATTTTTGTTAACAAATATTACTCTATTTGTTTATAATTAATAGAAAATTTTTTTTGTAAATTCGAAAATCTGTGCAACTATCGAAATTGCCATCTGTAGGACGCATTATGTTCACAAACCCCCCTGAGTACAAGCTCCAAATTCTCAATTGTTCCGTTGCTCAAATGTTTCATCTCTACATATGTATATATTTGTACACGCCAAACAGTGAGATAACTACTGCTTCGCTCATTTTCTGTTGAAATAAAATATTGTTTCCCATTGTTTCCAATTACCTATATTGGTTTGTACCAAAATCTTTAAAAAATTGTTCTGAAATAATTGTTAGCGCACAAAAAAACTTTAAAGAGAAGTAATAACTTAACCGGCCTATTTTTTCGGACAAATTTTACTTACACGTTAAAGCATAGGCCTTAATTTAACAGATTCTTTGTTTTTCATTTTAGGTGCTTTAAAAAAAAATAAATCAGAAATAATGAGTCAACTTTTCTTCAAACTCACTAAATTTATTTATTTATAACAATTAATTGCAAATTTGACCCAAATGTTTTTTGCATTTCCAGATTGTATGCTCTTTTTAGATATAGCACGTCTTATAGTGAACAAAAAATAAATAAATTTGCTACAAAGATATTACATTAAAATTTGTATATTGTCTTTTATGCTAATTTATTTTGATATTTCTTATTTTATTGTATTATCTTTTATCACGTTATATATTAAATTTGCTACAAAGATATTACATCAAAATTTGTATATTGTCTTTTATGCTAATTTATTTTAATATTTCTTATTTTATTTTATTATATTATCTTTTATTTCAACTTAGTTTATTATTATTTAAATGCAACTTGATTGAATCGGAAAATTTCACGTTGTATATTAAACGAAAAAAAACGACCCAAAAAAGTTTTCGATTTTAGGTCGAAATATTGCATAGGCAGTATATTACCCACTATCTATATATTAATACGCTAACAAAATTTCCATACAATCAATTGACAGACTGTTTCGCATACTTAGCATACGTAAAATCATATAAAAGTTATATGAATCGATTCGTATTGATCAGCCGCAGTGCTTAGGCCTATTTTTGTTAACAAATATTACTCTATTTGTTTATAATTAATAGAAAATTTTTTTTGTAAATTCGAAAATCTTTGCAGCTATCGAAATTGCCATCTGTAGGACGCATTATGTTCACAAACCCCCCTGAGTACAAGCTCCAAATTCTCAATTGTTCCGTTGCTCAAATGTTTCATCTCTACATATGTATATATTTGTACACGCCAAACAGTGAGAGAACTACTGCTTCGCTCATTTTCTGTTGAAATAAAATATTGTTTCCCATTGTTTCCAATTACCTATATTGGTTTGTACCAAAATCTTTAAAAAATTGTTCTAAAATAATTGTTAGCGCACAAGAAAACTTTAAAGAGAAGTAATAACTTAACCGGCCTATTTTTTTGGACAAATTTTACTTACACGTAAAAGCATAGGTCTTTATTTAACAGATTCTTTGTTTTTCAGTTTAGGTGCTTTAAAAAAAAAATAAATCAGAAAAAATGAGTCAACTTTTCTTCAAACACACTAAATTTATTTATTTATAACAATTAATTGCAAATTTGACCCAAATGTTTTTTGCATTTCCAGATTTTATGCTCTTTTTAGATATAGCACGTCTTATAGTGAACAAAAAATAAATAAATTTGCTACAAAGATATTACATTAAAATTTGTATATTGTCTTTTATGCTAATTTATTTTGATATTTCTTATTTTATTTTATTGTATTATCTTTTATCACGTTGTGTATTAAATTTGCTACAAAGATATTACATTAAAATTTGTATATTGTCTTTTATGCTAATTTATTTTAATATTTCTTATTTTATTTTATTATATTATCTTTTATTTCAACTTAGTTTATTATTATTTAAATGCAACTTGATTGAATCGGAAAATGTCACGTTGTATGTTAAACGAAAAAAAACGACCCAAAAACGTTTTCGATTTTAGGTCGAAATATTGCATAGGCCGTATATTACTCTACTATCTATATATTAATACGCTAACAAAATTTCTATACAATCAATTGACAGGCTGTTTCGCATACTTAGCATACGTAAAATCATATAAAAGTTATATGAATCGATTCGTATTGATCAGCCGCAGTGCTTAGGCCTATTTTTGTTAACAAATATTACTCTTTTTGTTTATAATTAATAGAAAATTTTTTTTGTAAATTCGAAAATCTGTGCAACTATCGAAATTGCCATCTGTAGGACGCATTAAGTTCACAAACCCCCCTGAGTACAAGCTCCAAATTCTCAATTGTTCCGTTGCTCAAATGTTTCATCTATACATATGTATATATTTGTACACGCCAAACAGTGAGAGAACTATTGCTTCGCTCATTTTCTGTTGAAATAAAATATTGTTTCCCATTGTTTCCAATTACCTATATTGGGTTGTTCCAAAATCTTTAAAAAATTGTTCTAGAATAATTGTTAGCGCACAAAAAAACTTTAAAGAGAAGTAATAACTTAACCGGCCTATTTTTTTGGACAAATTTTACTTACACGTAAAAGCATAGGTCTTTATTTAACAGATTCTTTGTTTTTCATTTTAGGTGCTTTAAAAAAAAATAAATCAGAAATAATGAGTCAACTTTTCTTCAAACTCACTAAATTTATTTATTTATAACAATTAATTGCAAATTTGACCAAAATGTTTTTTGCATTTCCAGGTTTTATGCTCTTTTTAGATATAGCACGTCTTATAGTGAACAAAAAATAGATAAATTTGCTACAAAGATATTTATGTATATATTTGTACACGCCAAACAGTGAGAGAACTATTGCTTCGCTCATTTTCTGTTGAAATAAAATATTGTTTCCCATTGTTTCCAATTACCTATATTGGTTTGTACAAAAATCTTTAAAAAATTCTTCTAAAATAATTGTTAGCACACAAAAAAACTTTAAAGAGAAGTAGTAACTTAACTGGCCTATTTTTTTGGACAAATTTTACTTACACGTAAAAGCATAGATCTTTATTTAACAGATTCTTTGTTTTTCATTTTATGTGCTTTAAAAAAAAATAAATCAGAAATAATGAGTCATCTTTTCTTCAAACTCACTAAATTTATTTATTTATAACAATTAATTGCAAATTTGACCAAAATGTTTTTTGCATTTCCAGGTTTTATGCTCTTTTTAGATATAGCACGTCTTATAGTGAACAAAAAATAAATAAATTTGCTACAAAGATATTACATTAAAATTTGTATATTGTCTTTTATGCTAATTTATTTTGATATTTCTTATTTTATTTTATTATATTATCTTTTATTTCAACTTAGTTTATTATTATTTAAATGCAACTTGACTGAATCGGAAAATTTCACGTTGTATATTAAACGAAAAAAAAACGACCCAAAAACGTTTTCGATTTTAGGTCGAAATATTGCATAGGCCGTATATTACTCTACTATCTATATATTAATACGGTAACAAAATTTCCATAAAATCAATTGACAGGCTGTTTCGCATACTTAGCATACGTAAAATCATATAAAAGTTATATGAATCGATTCGTATTGATCAGCCGCAGTGCTTAGGCCTATTTTTGTTAACAAATATTACTCTATTTGTTTATAATTAATAGAAAAAGTTTTTTGTAAATTCGAAAATCTGTGCAACTATCGAAATTGCCATCTGTAGGGCGCATTATGTTCACAAACCCCCCTGAGTACAAGCTCCAAATTCTCAATTGTTCCCTTGCTCAAATGTTTCATCTCTACATATGTATATATTTGTACACGCCAAACAGTGAGAGAACTACTGCTTCGCTCATTTTCTGTTGAAATAAAATATTGTTTCCCATTGTTTCCAATTACCTATATTGGTTTGTACCAAAATCTTTAAAAAATTGTTCTAAAATATTTGTTAGCGCACAAAAAAACTTTAAAGAGAAGTAATAACTTAACCGGCCTATTTTTTTGGACAAATTTTACTTACACGTAAAAGCATAGGCCTTTATTTAACAGATTCTTTCTTTTTCATTTTAGGTGCTTTAAAAAAAATAAATCAGAAATAATGAGTCAACTTTTCTTCAAACTCACTAAATTTATTTATTTATAACAATTAATTGCAAATTTGACCCAAATGTTTTTTGCATTTCCAGATTGTATGCTCTTTTTAGATATAGCACGTCTTATAGTGAACAAAAAATAAATAAATTTGCTACAAAGATATTACATTAAAATTTGTATATTGTCTTTTATGCTAATTTATTTTGATATTTCTTATTTTATTTTATTGTATTATCTTTTATCACGTTGTATATTAAATTTGCTACAAAGATATTACATTAAAATTTGTATATTGTCTTTTATGCTAATTTATTTTAATATTTCTTATTTTATTTTATTATATTATCTTTTATTTCAACTTAGTTTATTATTATTTAAATGCAACTTGATTGAATCGGAAAATTTCACGTTGTATATTAAACGAAAAAAAACGACCCAAAAAAGTTTTCGATTTTAGGTCGAAATATTGCATAGGCAGTATATTACCCACTTTCATCTCTACATATGTATATATTTGTACACGCCAAACAGTGAGAGAACTACTGCTTCGCTCATTTTCTGTTGAAATAAAATATTGTTTCCCATTGTTTCCAATTACCTATATTGGTTTGTACCAAAATCTTTAAAAAATTGTTCTAAAATAATTGTTAGCGCACAAAAAAACTTTAAAGAGAAGTAATAACTTAACCGGCCTATTTTTTTGGACAAATTTTACTTACATGTAAAAGCATAGGTCTTTATTTAACAGATTCTTTGTTTTTCATTTTAGGTGCTTTAAAAAAAAATAAATCAGAAATAATGAGTCAACTTTTCTTCAAACTCACTAAATTTATTTATTTATAACAATTAATTGCAAATTTGACAAAAAAGTTTTTTGCATTTCCAGATTTTATGCTCTTTTTAGATATAGCACGTCTTATAGTGAACAAAAAATAAATAAATTTGCTACAAAGATATTACATTAAAATTTGTATATTGTCTTTTATGCTAATTTATTTTGATATTTCTTATTTTATTTTATTGTATTATCTTTTATCACGTTGTATATTAAATTTGCTACAAAGATATTACATTAAAATTTGTATATTGTCTTTTATGCTAATTTATTTTAATATTTCTTATTTTATTTTATTATATTGTCTTTTATTTCAACTTAGTTTATTATTATTTAAATGCAACTTGATTGAATCCGAAAATTTCACGTTGTATATTAAACGAAAAAAAACGACCCAAAAACGTTTTCGATTTTAGGTCGAAATATTGCATAGGCCGTATATTACTCTACTATCTATATATTAATACGCTAACAAAATTTCCATACAATCAATTGACAGGCTGTTTCGCATACTTAGCATACGTAAAATCATATAAAAGTTATATGAATCGATTCGTATTGATCAGCCGCAGTGCTTAGGCCTATTTTTGTTAACAAATATTACTCTATTTGTTTATAATTAATAGAAAAAGTTTTTTTGTAAATTCGAAAATCTGTGCAACTATCGAAATTGCCATCTGTAGGACGCATTATGTTCACAAACCCCCCTGAGTACAAGCTCCAAATTCTCAATTGTTCCGTTGCTCAAATATTTCATCTCTACATATGTATATATTTGTACACGCCAAACAGTGAGAGAACTACTGCTTCGCTCATTTTCTGTTGAAATAAAATATTGTTTCCCATTGTTTCCAATTACCTATATTGGTTTGTACCAAAATCTTTAAAAAATTGTTCTAAAATAATTGTTAGCGCACAAAAAAACGTTAAAGAGAAGTAATAACTTAACCGGCCTATTTTTTTGGACAAATTTTACTTACACGTAAAAGCATAGGTCTTTATTTAACAGATTCTTTGTTTTTCAGTTTAGGTGCTTTAAAAAAAAATAGATCAGAAATAATGAGTCAACTTTTCTTCAAACACACTAAATTTATTTATTTATAACAATTAATTGCAAATTTGACCCAAATGTTTTTTGCATTTCCAGATTTTATGCTCTTTTTAGATATAGCACGTCTTATAGTGAACAAAAAATAAATAAATTTGCTACAAAGATATTACATTAAAATTTGTATATTGCCTTTTATGCTAATTTATTTTGATATTTCTTATTTTATTTTATTGTATTATCTTTTATCACGTTGTATATTAAATTTGCTAAAAAGATATTACATTAAAATTTGTATATTGTCTTTTATGCTAATTTATTTTTATATTTCTTATTTTATTTTATTATATTATCTTTTATTTCAACTTAGTTTTTTATTATTTAAATGCAACTTGATTGAATCGGAAAATGTCACGTTGTATATTAAACGAAAAAAAACGACCCAAAAACATTTTCGATTTTAGGTCGAAATATTGCATAGGCCGTATATTACTCTACTATCTATATATTAATACGCTAACAAAATTTCCATACAATCAATTGACAGGCTGTTTCGCATACTTAGCATACGTAAAATCATATAAAAGTTATATGAATCGATTCGTATTGATCAGCCGCAGTGCTTAGGCCTATTTTTGTTAACAAATATTACTCTATTTGTTTATAATTAATAGAAAATTTTTTTTGTAAATTCGAAAATCTGTGCAACTATCGAAATTGCCATCTGTAGGACGCATTATGTTCACAAACCCCCCTGAGTACAAGCTCCAAATTCTCAATTGTTCCGTTGCTCAAATGTTTCATCTCTACATATGTATATATTTGTACACGCCAAACAGTGAGAGAACTATTGCTTCGCTCATTTTCTGTTGAAATAAAATATTGTTTCCCATTGTTTCCAATTACCTATATTGGGTTGTACCAAAATCTTTAAAAAATTGTTCTAGAATAATTGCTAGCGCACAAAAAAACTTTAAAGAGAAGTAATAACTTAACCGGCCTATTTTTTTGGACAAATTTTACTTACACGTAAAAGCATAGGTCTTTATTTAACAGATTCTTTGTTTTTCATTTTAGGTGCTTTAAAAAAAAATAAATCAGAAATAATGAGTCAACTTTTCTTCAAACTCACTAAATTTATTTATTTATAACAATTAATTGCAAATTTGACCCAAATGTTTTTTGCATTTCCAGATTGTATGCTCTTTTTAGATATAGCACGTCTTATAGTGAACAAAAAATAAATAAATTAGCTACAAAGATATTTATGTATATATTTGTACACGCCAAACAGTGAGAGAACTATTGCTTCGCTCATTTTCTGTTGAAATAAAATATTGTTTCCCATTGTTTCCAATTACCTATATTGGTTTGTACAAAAATCTTTAAAAAATTCTTCTAAAATAATTGTTAGCACACAAAAAAACTTTAAAGAGAAGTAATAACTTAACCGGCTTATTTTTTGGACAAATTTTACTTACACGTAAAAGCATAGATCTTTATTTAACAGATTCTTTGTTTTTCATTTTAGGTGCTTTAAAAAAAAATAAATCAGAAATAATGAGCCAACTTTTCTTCAAACTCACTAAATTTATTTATTTATAACAATTAATTGCAAATTTGACCCAAATGTTTTTTGCATTTCCAGATTTTATGCTCTTTTTAGATATAGCACGTCTTATAGTGAACAAAAAATAAATAAATTTGCTACAAAGATATTACATTAAAATTTGTATATTGTCTTTTATGCTAATTTATTTTGATATTTCTTATTTTATTTTATTATATTATCTTTTATTTCAACTTAGTTTATTATTATTTAAATGCAACTTGATTGAATCGGAAAATTTCACGTTGTATATTAAACGAAAAAAAAACGACCCAAAAACGTTTTCGATTTTAGGTCGAAATATTGCATAGGCCGTATATTACTCTACTATCTATATATTAATACGCTAACAAAATTTCCATAAAATCAATTGGCAGGCTGTTTCGCATACTTAGCATACGTAAAATCATATAAAAGTTATATGAATCGATTCGTATTGATCAGCCGCAGTGCTTAGGCCTATTTTTGTTAACAAATATTACTCTATTTGTTTATAATTAATAGAAAAAGTTTTTTGTAAATTCGAAAATCTGTGCAACTATCGAAATTGCCATCTGTAGGGCGCATTATGTTCACAAACCCCCCTGAGTACAAGCTACAAATTCTCAATTGTTCCGTTGCTCAAATGTTTCATCTCTACATATGTATATATTTGTACACGCCAAACAGTGAGAGAACTACTGCTTCGCTCATTTTCTGTTGAAATAAAATATTGTTTCCCATTGTTTCCAATTACCTATATTGGTTTGTACCAAAATCTTTAAAAAATTGTTCTAAAATATTTGTTAGCGCACAAAAAAACTTTAAAGAGAAGTAATAACTTAACCGGCCTATTTTTTTGGACAAATTTTACTTACACGTAAAAGCATAGGCCTTTATTTAACAGATTATTTGTTTTTCATTTTAGGTGCTTTAAAAAAAATAAATCAGAAATAATGAGTCAACTTTTGTTCAAACTCACTAAATTTATTTATTTATAACAATTAATTGCAAATTTGACCCAAACGTTTTTTGCATTTCCAGATTGTATGCTCTTTTTAGATATAGCACGTCTTATAGTGAACAAAAAATAAATAAATTTGCTACAAAGATATTACATTAAAATTTGTATATTGTCTTTTATGCTAATTTATTTTGATATTTCTTACTTTATTTTATTGTATTATCTTTTATCACGTTGTATATTAAATTTGCTACAAAGATATTACATTAAAATTTGTATATTGTCTTTTATGCTAATTTATTTTAATATTTCTTATTTTATTTTATTATATTATCTTTTATTTCAACTTAGTTTATTATTATTTAAATGCAACTTGATTGAATCGGAAAATTTCACGTTGTATATTAAACGAAAAAAAAAGACCCAAAAAAGTTTTCGATTTTAGGTCGAAATATTGCATAGGCAGTATATTACCCACTTTCATCTCTACATATGTATATATTTGTACACGCCAAACAGTGAGAGAACTACTGCTTCGCTCATTTTCTGTTGAAATAAAATATTGTTTCCCATTGTTTCCAATTACCTATATTGGTTTGTACCAATATCTTTAAAAAATTGTTCTAAAATAATTGTTAGCGCACAAAAAAACTTTAAAGAGAAGTAATACTTAACCGGCTTATTTTTTTGGACAAATTTTACTTACACGTAAAAGCATAGGTCTTTATTTAACAGATACTTTGTTTTTCATTTTAGGTGCTTTAAAAAAAATAAATCAGAAATAATGAGTCAACTTTTCTTCAAACTCACTAAATTTATTTATTTATAACAATTAATTGCAAATTTGACCCAAATGTTTTTTGCATTTCCAGATTTTATGCTCTTTTTAGATATAGCACGTCTTATAGTGAACAAAAAATAAATAAATTTGCTACAAAGATATTACATTAAAATTTGTATATTGTCTTTTATGCTAATTTATTTTGATATTTCTTATTTTATTTTATTGTATTATCTTTTATTTCAACTTAGTTTATTATTATTCAAATGCAACTTGATTGAATCGGAAAATTTCACGTTGAATATTAAACGAAAAAAAACGACCCAAAAACGTTTTCGATTTTAGGTCGAAATATTGCATAGGCCGTATATTTCTCTACTATCTATATATTAATACGCTAACAAAATTTCCATACAAACAATTGACAGGCTGTTTCTTTATTTAACAGATTCTTTGTTTTTCATTTTAGGTGCTTTAAAAAAAAATAAATCAGAAATAATGAGTCAACTTTTCTTCAAACTCACTAAATTTATTTATTTATAACAATTAATTGCAAATTTGACCCAAATGTTTTTTTGCATTTCCAGATTTTATGCTATTTTTAGATATAGCACGTCTTATAGTGAACAAAAAATAAATAAATTTGCTACAAAGATATTACATTAAAATTTGTATATTGTCTTTTATGCTAATTTATTTTGATATTTCTTATTTTATTTTATTATATTATCTTTTATTTCAACTTAGTTTATTATTATTTAAATGCAACTTGATTGAATCGGAAAATGTCACGTCGTATATTAAACGAAAAAAACGACCCAAAAACGTTTTCGATTTTAGGTCGAAATAATGCATAGGCCGTATATTACTCTACTATCTATATATTAATACGATAACAAAATTTCCATACAATCAATTGACAGGCTGTTTCGCATACTTAGCATACGTAAAATCATATAAAAGTTATATGAATCGATTCGTATTGATCAGCCGCAGTGCTTAGGCCTATTTTTGTTAACAAATATTACTCTATTTGTTTATAATTAATAGAAAAAGTTTTTTGTAAATTCGAAAATCTGTGCAACTATCGAAATTGCCATCTGTAGGACGCATTATGTGCACAAACCCCCCTGAGTACAAGCTCCAAATTCTCAATTGTTCCGTTGCTCAAATGTTTCATCTCTACATATGTATATATTTGTACACGCCAAACAGTGAGAGAACTATTGCTTCGCTCATTTTCTGTTGAAATAAAATATTGTTTCCCATTGTTTCCAATTACCTATATTGGTTTGTACCAAAATCTTTAAAAAATTGTTCTAAAATAATTGTTAGCGCACAAAAAAACTTTAAAGAGAAGTAATAACTTAACCGCCCTATTTTTTTGGACAAATTTTACTTACACGTAAAAGCATAGATCTTTATTTAACAGATTCTTTGTTTTTCATTTTAGGTGCTTTAAAAAAAAAAAATCAGAAATAATGAGTCAACTTTTCTTCAAACTCACTAAATTTATTTATTTATAACAATTAATTGCAAATTTGACCCAAATGTTTTTTGCATTTCCAGATTTTATGCTCTTTTTAGATATAGCACGTCTTATAGTGAACAAAAAATAAATAAATTTGCTACAAAGATATTACATTAAAATTTGTATATTGTCTTTTATGCTAATTTATTTTGATATTTCTTATTTTATTTTATTATATTATCTTTTATTTCAACTTAGTTTATTATTATTCAAATGCAACTTGATCGAATCGGAAAATTTCACGTTGTATATTAAACGAAAAAAAACGACCCAAAAACGTTTTCGATTTTAGGTCGAAATATTGCATAGGCCGTATATTACTCTACTGTCTATATATTAATACGCTAACAAAATTTCCATACAATCAATTGACAGGCTGTTTCGCATACTTAGCATACGTATATTTGTACACGCCAAACAGTGAGAGAACTACTGCTTCGCTCATTTTCTGTTGAAATAAAATATTGTTTCCCATTGTTTCCAATTACCTATATTGGTTTGTACCAAAATCTTTAAAAAATTGTTCTAAAATAATTGTTAGCGCACAAAAAAACTTTAAAGAGAAGTAATAACTTAACCGGCCTATTTTTTTGGACAAATTTTACTTACACGTAAAAGCATAGGTCTTTATTTAACAGATTCTTTGTTTTTCATTTTAGGTGCTTTAAAAAAAAATAAATCAGAAATAATGAGTCAACTTTTCTTCAAACTCACTAAATTTATTTATTTATAACAATTAGTTGCAAATTTGACCCAAATGTTTTTTGCATTTCCAGATTTTATGCTCTTTTTAGATATAGCACGTCTTATAGTGAACAAAAAATAAATAAATTTGCTACAAAGATATTACATTAAAATTTGTATATTGTCTTTTATGCTAATTTATTTTGATATTTCTAAATTTGCTACAAAGATATTACATTAAAATTTGTATATTGTCTTTTATGAAAATTTATTTTGATATTTCTTATTTTATTTTATTATATTATCTTTTATTTCAACTTAGTTTATTATTATTTAAATGCAACTTGATTGAATCGGAAAATTTCACGTTGTATATTAAACGAAAAAAAACGACCCAAAAACGTTTTCGATTTTAGGTCGAAATATTGCATAGGCCGTATATTACTCTACTATCTATATATTAATACGCTAACAAAATTTCCATACAATCAATTGACAGGCTGTTTCGCATACTTAGCATACGTATATTTGTACACGCCAAACAGTGAGAGAACTACTGCTTCGCTCATTTTCTGTTGAAATAAAATATTGTTTCCCATTGTTTCCAATTACCTATATTGGTTTGTACCAAAATCTTTAAAAAATTGTTCTAAAATAATTGTTAGCGCACAAAAAAATTTAAAGAGAAGTAATAATTTAACCGGCCTATTTTTTTGGACAAATTTTACTTACACGTAAAAGCATAGGTCTTTATTTAACAAATTCTTTGTTTTTCATTTTAGGTGCTTAAAAAAAAATAAATCAGAAATAATGAGTCAACTTTTCTTCAAACTCACTAAATTTATTTATTTATAACAATTAATTGCAAATTTGACCCAAATGTTTTTTGCATTTCCAGATTGTATGCTCTTTTTAGATATAGCACGTATTATAGTGAACAAAGAATAAATAAATTTGCTACAAAGATATTACATTAAAATTTGTATATTGTCTTTTATGCTAATTTATTTTGATATTTCTTATTTTATTTTATTGTATTATCTTTTATCACGTTGTATATTAAATTTGCTACAAAGATATTACATTAAAATTTGTATATTGTCTTTTATGCTAATTTATTTTAATATTTCTTATTTTATTTTATTATATTATCTTTTATTTCAACTTAGTTTATTATTATTTAAATGCAACTTGATTGAATCGGAAAATTTCACGTTGTATATTAAACGAAAAAAAACGACCCAAAAAGTTTTCGATTTTATCTCGAAATATTGCATAGGCCGTATATTACTCTACTATCTATATATTAATACGCTAACAAAATTTCCATACAATCAATTGACAGGCTGTTTCGCATACTTAGCATACGTAAAATCATATAAAAGTTATATGAATCGATTCGTATTGATCAGCCGCAGTGCTTAGGCCTATTTTTGTTAACAAATATTACTCTATTTGTTTATAATTTATAGAAAAAGTTTTTTGTAAATTCGAAAATCTGTGCAACTATCGAAATTGCCATCTGTAGGACGCATTATGTTCACAAACCCCCCTGAGTACAAGCTCCAAATTCTCAATTGTTCCGTTGCTCAAATGTTTCATCTCTACATATGTATATATTTGTACACGCCAAACAGGGAGAGAACTATTGCTTCGCTCATTTTCTGTTGAAATAAAATATTGTTTCCCATTGTTTCCAATTACCTATATTGGTTTGTACCAAAATCTTTAAAAAATTGTTCTAAAATAATTGTTAGCGCAAAAAAAACTTTAAAGAGAAGTAATAACTTAACCGGCCTATTTTTTTGGACAAATTTTACTTACACGTAAAAGCATAGATCTTTATTTAACAGATTCTTTGTTTTTCATTTTAGGTGCTTTAAAAAAAATAAATCAGAAATAATGAGTCAACTTTTCTTCAAACTCACTAAATTTATTTATTTATAACAATTAATTGCAAATTTGGCCCAAATGTTTTTTGCATTTCCAGATTGTATGCTCTTTTTAGATATAGCACGTCTTATAGTGAACAAAAAATAAATAAATTTGCTACAAAGATATTACATTAAAATTTGTATATTGTCTTTTATGCAAATTTATTTTGATATTTCTTATTTTATTTTATTATATTATCTTTTATTTCAACTTAGTTTATTTTTATTTAAATGCAACTTGATTGAATCGGAAAATTTCACGTTGTATATTAAACGAAAAAAAACGACCCTAAAACGTTTTCGATTTTAGGTCGAAATATTGCATAGGCCGTATATTACTCTACTATCTATATATTAATACGCAAACCAAATTTCCATACAATCAATTGACAGGCTGTTTCGCATACTTAGCATACGTAAAATCATATAAAAGTTATATGAATCGATTCGTATTGATCAGCCGCAGTGCTTAGGCCTATTTTTGTTAACAAATATTACTCTATTTGTTTATAATTAATAGAACAAGTTTTTTGTAAATTCGAAAATCTGTGGAACTATCGAAATTGCCATCTGTAGGACGCATTATGTTCACAAACCCCCTGAGTACAAGCTCCAAATTCTCAATTGTTCCGTTGCTCAAATGTTTCATCTCTACATATGTATATATTTGTAAACGCCAAACAGTGAGAGAACTATTGCTTCGCTCATTTTCTGTTGAAATAAAATATTGTTTCCCATTGTTTCCAATTACCTATATTGGTTTGTACCAAAATCTTTAAAAAATTGTTCTAAAATAATTGTTAGCGCACAAAAAAACTTTAAAGAGAAGTAATAACTTAACCGGCCTATTTTTTTTAACAAATTTTACTTACACGTAAAAGCATAGATCTTTATTTAACAGATTCTTTGTTTTTCATTTTAGGTGCTTTAAAAAAAAATAAATCAGAAATTATGAGTCAACTTTTCTTCAAACTCACTAAATTTATTTATTTATAACAACTAATTGCAAATTTGATCCAAATGTTTTTTGCATTTCCAGATTTTATGCTCTTTTTAGATATAGCACGTCTTATAGTGAACAAAAAATAAATAAATTTGCTACAAAGATATTACATTAAAATTTGTATGTCTTTTATGCTAATTTATTTTGATATTTCTTATTTTATTTCATTATATTATCTTTTATTTCAACTTAGTTTATTATTATTTAAATGCAACGTGATTGAATCGGAAAATTTCACGTTGTATATTAAACGAAAAAAAACGACCCAAAAACGTTTTCGATTTTAGGTCGAAATATTGCATAGGCCGTATATTACTCTACTATCCATATATTAATACGCTAACAAAATTTCCATGCAATCAATTGACAGGCTGTTTCGCATACTTAGCATACGTAAAATCACATAAAAGTTATATGAATCGATTCGTATTGATAAGCCGCAGTGCTTAGGCCTATTTTTGTTAACAAATATTACTCTATTTGTTTATAGTTAATAGAAAAAGTTTTTTGTAAATTCGAAAATCTGTGCAACTATCGAAATTGCCATCTGTAGGACGCATTATGTTCACAAACCCCCCTGAGTACAAGCTCCAAATTCTCAATTGTTCCGTTGCTCAAATGTTTCATCTCTACATATGTATATATTTGTACACGCCAAACAGTGAGAGAACTACTGCTTCGCTCATTTTCTGTTGAAATAAAATATTGTTTCCCATTGTTTCCAATTACCTATATTGGTTTGTACCAAAATCTTTAAAAAATTGTTCTAATATAATTGTTAGCGCACAAAAAAATTTTAAAGAGAAGTAATAACTTAACCGGCCTATTTTTTTGGACAAATTTTACTTACACGTAAAAGCATAGGTCTTTATTTAACAGATTCTTTGTTTTTAATTTTAGGTGCTTTAAAAAAAAATAAATCAGAAATAATGAGTCAACTTTTCTTCAAACTCACTAAATTTATTTATTTATAACAACTAATGCAAATTTGACCCAAATGTTTTTTTGCATTTCCAGATTTTATGCTCTTTTTAGATATAGCACGTCTTATAGTGAACAAAAAATAAATAAATTTGCTACAAAGATATTACATTAAAATTTGTATATTGTCTTTTATGCAAATTTATTTTGATATTTCTTATTTTATTTTATTGTATTATCTTTTATCACGTTGTATATTAAATTTGCTACAAAGATATTACATTAAAATTTGTATATTGTCTTTTATGCTAATTTATTTTATTATATTATCTTTTATTTCAACTTAGTTTATTATTATTTAAATGCAACTTGATTGAATCGGAAAATTTCACGTTGTATATTAAACGAAAAAAAACGACCCAAAAAAGTTTTCGATTTTAGGTCGAGATATTGCATAGGCAGTATATTATCCACTATCTATATATTAATACGCTAACAAAATTTCCATACAATCAATAGACAGGCTGTTTCGCATACTTAGCATACGTAAAATCATATAAAAGTTATATGAATCGATTCGTATTGATCAGCCGCAGTGCTTAGGCCTATTTTTGTTAACAAATATTACTCTATTTGTTTATAATTAATAGAAAAAGTTTTTTGTAAATTCGAAAATCTGTGCAACTATCGAAATTGCCATCTGTAGGACGCATTATGTTCACAAACCCCCCTGAGTACAAGCTCCAAATTCTCAATTGTTCCGTTGCTCAAATGTTTCATCTCTACATATGTATATATTTGTACACGCCAAACAGTGAGAGAACTATTGCTTCGCTCATTTTCTGTTGAAATAAAATATTGTTTCCCATTGTTTCCAATTACCGATATTGGTTTGTACCAAAATCTTTAAAAAATTGTTCTAAAATAATTGTTAGCGCACAAAAAAACTTTAAAGAGAAGTAATAACTTAACCGGCCTATTTTTTTTACAAATTTTACTTACACTAAAAGCATAGGTCTTTATTTAACAGATTCTTTGTTTTTCATTTTAGGTGCTTTAAAAAAAATAAATCAGAAATAATGAGTCAACTTTTCTTCAAACTCACTAAATTTATTTATTTATAACAATTAATTGCAAATTTGACCCAAATGTTTTTTGCATTTCCAGATTTTATGCTCTTTTTAGATATAGCACGTCTTATAGTGAACAAAAAATAACTAAATTTGCTACAAAGATATTACATTAAAATTTGTATATCGTCTTTTATGCTAATTTATTTTGATATTTCTTATTTTATTTTATTATATTATCTTTAATTTCAACTTAGTTTATTATTATTTAAATGCAACTTGATTGAATCGGAAAATTTCACGTTGTATATTAAACGAAAAAAAACGACCCAAAAACGTTTTCGATTTTAGGTCGAAATATTGCATAGGCCGTATATTACTCTACTATCTATATATTAATACGCTAACAAAATTTCCATACAATCAATTGACAGGCTGTTTCGCATGCTTAGCATACGTAAAATCATATAAAAGTTATATGAATCGATTCGTATTGATCAGCCGCAGTGCTTAGGCCTATTTTTGTTAACAAATATTACTCTATTTGTTTATAATTAATAGAAAAAGTTTTTTGTAAATTCGAAAATCTGTGCAACTATCGAAATTGCCATCTGTAGGACGCATTATGTTCACAAACCCCCCTGAGTACAAGCCTCAAATTCTCAATTGTTCCGTTGCTCAAATGTTTCATCTCTACATATGTATGTATATATTTGTACACGCCAAACAGTGAGAGAACTATTGCTTCGCTCATTTTCTGTTGAAATAAAATATTGTTTCCCATTGTTTCCAATTACCGATATTGGTTTGTACCAAAATCTTTAAAAAATTGTTCTAAAATAATTGTTAGCGCACAAAAAAACTTTAAAGAGAAGTAATAACTTAACTGGCCTATTTTGATATTTCTTATTTTATTTTATGATATTATCTTTTATTTCAACTTAGTTTATTATTGTGTAAATGCAACTTGATTGAATCGGAAAATTTCACGTTGTATATTAAACGAAAAAAACGACCCAAAAACGTTTTCGATTTTAGGTCGAAATATTGCATAGGCCGTATATTACTCTACTATCTATATATTAATACGCTAACAAAATTTCCGTACAATAAATTGAAAAGCTGTTTCGCATACTTAGCATACGTAAAATCATATAAAAGTTATATGAATCGATTCGTATTGATCAGCCGCAGTGCTTAGGCCTATTTTCGTTAACAAATATTACTCTATTTGTTTATAATTAATAGAAAAAGTTTTTTGTAAATTCGAAAATCTGTGCAACTATCGAAATTGCCATCTGTAGGACGCATTATGTTCACAAACCCCCCTGAGTACAAGCCTCAAATTCTCAATTGTTCCGTTGTTCAAATGTTTCATCTCTACATATGTATATATTTGTACACGCCAAACAGTGAGAGAACTATTGCTTCGCTCATGGTCTGTTGAAATAAAATATTGTTTCCCATTGTTTCCAATTACCTATATTGGTTTGTACCACAATCTTTAAAAAATTGTTCTAAAATAATTGTTAGCGCACAAAAAAACTTTAAAGAGAAGTAATAACTTAACCGGCCTTTTTTTTTTGACAAATTTTACTTACACGTAAAAGCATAGATCTTTATTTAACAGATTCTTTGTTTTTCATTTTAGGTGCTTTAAAAAAAAATAAATCAGAAATAATGAGTCAACTTTTCTTCAAACTCACTAAATTTATTTATTTATAACAATTAATTGCAAATTTGACCGAAATGTTTTTTGCATTTCCAGATTTTATGCTCTTTTTAGATATAGCACGTCTTATAGTGAACAAAAAATAAATAAATTTGCTACAAAGATATTACATTAAAATTTGTATATTGTCTTTTATGCTAATTTATTTTGATATTTCTTATTTTATTTTATTATATTATCTTTTATTTCAACTTGGTTTATTATTATTTAAATGCAACTTGATTGAATCGGAAAATTTCACGTTGTATATTAAACGAAAAAAAACGACCCAAAAACGTTTTCGATTTTAGGTCGAAATATTACATAGGCCGTATATTACTCTACTATCTATATATTAATACGCTAACAAAATTTCCATACAATCAATTGACAGGCTGTTTCGCATACTTAGCATACGTAAAATCATATAAAAGTTATATGAATCGATTCGTATTGATCAGCCGCAGTGCCTAGGCCTATTTTTGTTAACAAATATTACTCTATTTGTTTATAATTAATAGAAAATTTTTTTTGTAAATTCGAAAATCTATGCAACTATCGAAATTGTCATCTGTAGGACGCATTATGTTCACAAACCCCCCTGAGTACAAGCTCCAAATTCTCAATTGTTCCGTTGCTCAAATGTTTCATCTCTACATATGTATATATGTGTACACGCCAAACAGTGAGAGAACTACTGCTTCGCTCATTTTCTGTTGAAATAAAATATTGTTTCCAATTACCTATATTGGTTTGTACCAAAATCTTTAAAAAATTGTTCTAAAATAATTGTTAGCGAACAAAAAAACTTTAAAGAGAAGTAATAACTTAACCGGCCTATTTTTTTGGACGAATTTTACTTACACGTAAAAGCATAGGTCTTTATTTAACAGATTCTTTGTTTTTCATTTTAGGTGCTTTAAAAAAAAATAAATCAGAAATAATGAGTCAACTTTTCTTCAAACTCACTAAATTTATTTATTTATAACAATTAATTGCAAATTTGACCCACCTGTGTTTTTGCATTTCCAGATTTTATGCTCTTTTTAGATATAGCACGTCTTATAGTGAACAAAAAATAAATAAATTTGCTACAAAGATATTACATTAAAATTTGTATATTGTCTTTTGTGCTAATTTATTTTGATATTTCTTATTTTATTTTATTATATTATCTTTTATTTCAACTTAGTTTATTATTATTTAAATGCAACTTGATTGAATCGGAAAATTTCACGTTGTATATTAAACGAAAAAAAACGACCCAAAAACGTTTTCAATTTTAGGTCGAAATATTGCATAGGCCGTATATTACTCTACTATATTTATTATTAGGTTAACTTTGTTCGATTATAATATGCCCATTACATTGATTAGAAAATATGCCCATTACATTGATTCGAAAATGTAAAATTTTTGGCTGAAAAACTTCACAAAAGTTGGAACTGTATACGTGGCCCCACTTTATAAATTTTTAATTCGAAAAAAAAAACGGAATTTAAAACTACAGTGGAGACACTGGAGGTTTAAATAGGAGATTTATTTAATCTTCTCAGTTAAAGCTCTAGGTGGAGATGTGCTATTAGACCTAAAAATTCCGCGTTCTTTTATGACCCCCAAAAGTATCAAATATTCTACGAAATCTTAAGGGGTGGTAACACGAATGTTGGGTTTTTACTTATTTAAAAGTACTCAACTATATCGTTACTGAGTTTTAAGTGATAAAGAGAGAGTTACACTCAAAATATGAAATAAACGGCTAAATTATGGCCTTCGTCATCCGCTGCCTCACTTCGAAAATGTTCGTGCCAGGAGAAGGAGTAAAAAGAAAGTAAAATATTTAAAATTTAAAATTTTTATATTTTCAGGATAAGCAAAAAAAAGCACATCACACACGCATACATTATTCTATATCATTTATATTATCATCAACATCAGGTAAGTTTATATTTTATCCCACCCGTTCAAACAACTTACATTGGAAACCATCCCAACTCCCACTCTTATCATCACTCCATACTCCTATTCCCACTACCACTCCTTTTAGCACTCCTACTCCCACCCCTCCCACTCCGATTCCTACTCCCACTCCTGTTACTCCTACTCCCACTCCTTTCCCTTGATACTCCTACTCTCAATGCCACCCCACTCCTGTTCCTCTCCCAATCCCACTCCCATTCCTACCCCCACTCCCACTCTTACTACCACTTCTACTCCCACTCCCAATACCACTACCAATTATATATATGGGGTATTCCATCCCATTTCGACCAATTTTGAACCCGACCCCTTTAGAATTGACTGAAAGTTTTTCTTCTTTTTCTAGCTTATGAAAGACGTTTTTCAGAAGGTTTTAAAATTTTTTCATCCAACTTAAAAAAAGTTATGAATTTTTAAAAAAACACCGTTTTTGTTTTCAAAATGCTATAACTTTTTCAAAAATTGACCGTTTGGGATCTTTTTTTTTTTAATTTGTTTTTAAATGTACTTTTCGGAAAAAATTCCAAAAAATTTTAAAAGTTTTTTTTTGTAATTTTTCAGTTTTTCGAGATTTTTCGAATTTCGCCCTTTTTTTCTCCTAAAAAACTTCAATCAATTCTGGAATCATCCCCACTAATCCCAGGGTGGGCCGAGAATTTTTTTTTTTTTTATTTAATTGAAAAAAAAACTTTAAAATTTTGTTTGTATTTTTTCCGAAAAGTACATTTAAAAACATATTTAAAAAAAATTATCCCAAATGGTCAATTTTTGAAAAAGTTATAGGAATTTGGAAAAAATACCGTTTTTTTCAAAATATTTAAAACTTATTTTGAGTTGGAAAACGGTGTTTTTTCAAAATTCTATAGCTTTTTCAAAAATTTACCATTTGGGATCATTTTTTATTTTTTTTAAATGTGTTTTTAAATGTACTTTTCGGAAAAAATTAAAAAAAAAATTTTAAAGTATTTTTTTTCAACTAAATAAAAATAAAAAAATTTTCGGCCCACTCCGGGATTAGTGGGGATGATTGCAGAATTGATTGAAGTTTTTTATGAGAAAAAAAGGGGGAAATTCGAAAAATCTCAAAAAACTGAAAAATTACAAAAAAAAAAAAACTTTTAAAATTTTTTGGAATTGTTTCCGAAAAGTACATTTAAAAATAAATTAAAAAAAAAAAAAGATCCCAAACGGTCAATTTTTGAAAAACAAAAACAAAAACGGTGTTTTTTTTAAAATTCATAACTTTTTTGGAGTTGGATGAAAAAATTTTAAAAACTTCTGAAAATCGTCTTTCATAAGCTAGAAAAAGAAGAAAAACTTTCAGTCAATTCTAAAGGGGTCGGGTTCAAAATTGCATTTTTTAAATTTGTTTTTATTTAAAATATTTGTATATATACGGGCGCCCACACTACTGCCCCACCCCTTTTTTATCGCAACTTATACTCCTACTCAAACTCCCACTCCCACCGCCACTCCCACTGCAACTCCTGCTACTCTCGCTACCATGCCCATCCCCTGCTACTCCTACTCCCAATCCCACTCCCATCCCTACTACCACTCCTGCTACTCCTATACATATTCCTACTCCCACTCCTACCCACACTCCTGATACTACTACCCCTACTCCTACCTCCTCAATCACACTCCCAGTCCAACTCCAAATTCTGCTACTTCTATTTCGACTCCCAATCCCACCCCACTCCCACTCTTTTTCCCACTCCAACTCCTGCTACTCCTACTCCCAATCCCAATACCACCCCCACTCCAACTCCTTTTTCCACTCTCACACCCACTCGCTGTCCACTCCCAATTTATGATCGGTCAAACTGTTTAGGATGCAAGCCGAATTATACCTACACACATAAGTTGAA
Organism: Eurosta solidaginis; assembly: GCF_040869045.1. Lineage (NCBI taxonomy): Eukaryota > Metazoa > Arthropoda > Insecta > Diptera > Tephritidae > Eurosta > Eurosta solidaginis. Next base: position 163,081,027 of record NC_090319.1, read on the forward strand.
TTTTGATTATATTTATATGCACATGCATTTTTTTAATTTGTACATATATGGGCGCTAACACTACTGCCCCACTTATACTCCTACTCTAGCTCCCACTCCCACCGCCACTCCCAGTGCAACTCCTGCTGCTCTCACTACCATGCCCACCCCACGCTACTCCTACTCCCAATCCCAGTCCCACTCTTATTCCCACTCCCCCACTTCTTCTACCACTATTGCTACTCCTATCCCCACTCCCACTCCTACCCCCACTCCTATTCTCCTCCCACTTCTGCTACTCCAACTCCCAATCCCTTCTACTTCTACTCCTACAACTACTACTACTTCTATTGCTACTTCCTCTCCTACCCCCACTGCTAATCCCATGATACTCCTACTTTGCCCCTGACAACACCCACTCCTGCCCACACTACTCCTAATCCTATTCCCACTCCCACTCTTTTCCACCCCCACTCTCACCCTCACCACCACATACCACTCCTACTACCACTCCTGCTACTCCTACTCCCACTCCACTCCTACTCCTGTTCCTCTCCCAATCCCACTCCTATTCCTACCCCCACTCCCACTCCTGATACTCCTATTCCCACTCTTACTACCACTTCTACTCCCATTCCCAATAGCACTACCAATTATATCTATATGCACATGCATTTTTTAAATTTGTGTGTGTTTTTTTTAATATTTGTACATATACGGGCGCTCCCACTACTGCCCCACCCCTCCTTTATCGCCACTTATACTCCTACTCGAACTCCCACCGTCACTCCAACTGCAACTCCTGCTACTCTCACTACCATGCCCACCCCCTTCTACTCCTACTCGCAATCCAACTCCCACTCCTACTAACATTTCTACTACCAATCCTGCTACTCCAACTCCTATTCCTATTCCTACCCCCACTCCTATTTCCCTTCCATACCTGCTACTCCTACTCCCAATCCCACTCCCACTCCTGCTACTGCTACTACTACTACCCCCATCCCCACACCAACCGCTACTATTCCAACCCCTACTCCTGCTACTCCCACTCCCAATTCCAATCCTACCCCACTCTATCACCCCCCTAGCCACTGCCACCCCCACTTTTACTCCTTTTCACACTCCCACTTTATAATCGGTTAAAACGTTTATATGGGCGCTCCAACTACTGCCGCCACCCCTTTCTTTATCCCCACTTCCATTCCTACTTCTACTCTAACTACCGGTAAAACCGTTAGGATGCAACCCGGTTTATACCTACACATATAAGTTGAATTTTCATTATATCTATATACACATGCATTTTTTAAATTTGTTTTTATTTAAAATATTTGTACATATGTGGGCGCTCCCACTACTGCCCCACCCCTCCTTTATGACTACTATTCCTTCTTATACTGCTAACTCCCACCCCCACTTCTACAATTATTCCCACTCACTATCACCCCCACTCCCAGTGGGCTAATACCAGAGGGTGCAAGTACTAGAGTGTACCGTATTCGTGTTCGAAAAAGACCTGCCCATATCTGCTCCCACTCCCAGTGGGCTAATACCAGAGAAGACCTGCCCATATCCGTAAAACTCCCCTAAACTTTCGCGGAGGATCAAGGGGTAAAAATTCTTTCCCGCCTGGCTAATACCAGAAGGAGCAAGTACCGTATACGTAAAACTCCCGTAAAATGTCGGGAGTAAGTTTTGTTGTTACAACAACAACCCTGGCCGAAGATACCAGGTTCGTCCCCCTGAGGGCTAAGGGGCTCAGAAAATTTCCGCGGCAGGCATGCCTGTCGTAAGAGGCTACTAAAATCCACAGACCCGTAGGTTCAAGGGGCCAAAATTCGTTCCCGCCTGCCTAATTCCAGAAGGTGCAAGTATCGGATCGTACCAGATTCGTATTCGGTAAAGGCCTACCTTCGGGGAATAATTTTTAATTGCAGATTAGGCTCCATTATAGAACTGTGTTTTTCGACAATTATTACCGGATTATTTGAAATTATTTTCATGATCATTTCTGAAATATTTTCATGGGCATTTTGAAATTAATTTTGTTTCTTAATTTATTTTCAGTCATATATAATGCCACGACTTACAAGAAGAAGAGACAGGGATAGTAATAGGGAGAGACGTCCTAATGTTATCACATCTCTCGCATTGGTTGATAGTTTTAAGGGTGCTTTGAACGATGTACCTCCTAATTTTATTAGCTTTGATATTGGAAATATGGATTTACGTTGTGAGCATTGTAATGCAATGCATTTCGAGAAAGAAATTAATGCAAGAAGCAGAAACTCCTTTTCGTTGTGTTGTCAAAAGGGAAAAGTAACTTTGGAACCGTTAACACAAAATCAGTTTTTCAATAATTTATATGAGGGTTTACGCTCCAATAACCTGGGTTTAAAGCGGAGATCAACAAATTACTTTGAAAATATACGTAGTTTCAATTCATCTTTTGCGATGGTTAGTTCTGAAGCAGAAATAGCAGAGAATGTTACGCAAGGTGCTTATTATTTTAAAATTCCAATATCTTTTATCATAGAGCTGGCCCTTTAACGCATGAGCAAAATGCTAGGTCGAATCCCTGCTATGCTCAGTTATATTTCTATGATGTTGATACCGCAAATACTTTTAGACTGAGAGAACCATCAAATGCATTATGCGATAGAGGCTTGATGACAGAAATATCTGCCCAATTGAATCAAGTTAACCCTTTTGTTCGGTCTTTTATTTCCATGAAAGAACACTGTAGTAGACACGAAAATATATATAAGGAAATGTGTTTACTCATTACGGTTAATCGTGAGATGCCGAAAATAGAGATGGGTAGATTTAATGATGCTCTTGCAACAGATGTTGCCGTGATATTTAGTACAACAGATGGTGAACCTCCATTTGATAGAAGGATGGTATCATTTTATAAAAGGAGTGGTACGGTAAAGAATATTTCCGTTTTAGATTCATCTTTGGATCCGCTGGCCTATCCACTACTATTTCCCAATGGAAACGCGGGATGGCATCCTGATATATTGCATAGCAGACGAAGTACGTCTACTTCAAGTCGAGCTAGAATTAAAACTACTATGCTTGAGTTCGCGTTATTTCGACTTGCGATTAGAGACTAATTCAGTCTTCTACATCATTCTAAAAAGCTTTATCTTCAGTGGATTGTAGATATGTATGTTCAAGTTGAGGGAACAAGACTTAACTTTTTAAGACTTAATCAAGAAAACCTGAGGTGTGATGTTTTGTATAACATAACAGATTATCTGATCACAAATCCTCATAGTAATGGACATGAAAATATTGGAAGAAGAATTATTCTGCCATCTTCATTCACCGGCTCTCCCAGAAACATGTACCAAAACTATTTGGACGCTATGAATATAGTCCGCCATTTTGGTAAACCATCTCTGTTTATTACAATGACATGCAATCCAAATTGGCCAGAAATTACCAGGAGTGTTGATTTCAATGAAACACCAAATTATCGCCCAGAAATTATAGTGCGCGTGTTCAGTGCGAAACTAAATGATTTAATAAGTACAATAACTACAAAAAAAGTTTTCGGTACTGTTGCTGCTTATATTTATACAATAGAATTTCAAAAGAGAGGTTCGCCTCATGCGCACATATTTCTAACATTAGATGAAAGGGATAAACTTGAAGGTGTTAGTGATATAGACAAAGCCGTATGTGCGGAAATTCCTGACATTGAAATAAACCCAAAATTGCATGAATACGTTTCGAAACATATGATGCATGTGGTGCTTTGAATGTTAACGCAGTTTGCATGAGAAAAGGTAATTGTTCCAAGAGTTTTCCCAAAAATTTTTGCGAGTCCACACGAGCAGAGGTGAATGGGTTTCCAATGTATAGAAGACGTGGTAATGGTGTTAGTGTTGATATTCGTGGTGCGTCTCTTGATAACCGTTATGTTGTACCATATAATCCATATTTGCTTGCCAAATTTAATTGCCACATTAATGTTGAGGTTTGCTCAACGGTTAAAAGTGTGAAATACATTTATAAATATGTATATAAAGGATATGACAGTGCAACTGTCAGGTTAGCTACTGAACACATTAATGCTGGTGAAGTAGACAATTGTGACGAGATTCAAAACGTTTTGAATGGACATTACGTTGGTTCCACTGAAGCGGCTTGGCGAATTTTCCAATTCCCTATGCACTGTCAGTCTTATTCAATAACGCGACTTGACGTTCACTTACCGCAAAGACAAAACGTTGTGTTTACTAATGGTCAGGCACAACGAGCTGTTCAGAATTTGAGAAAAACCAGGTTGTTGGCATTTTTTCATTTGAATATTGAAGATCCTTCGGCAAATTCATATAAATATTTAGAAATTCCATTGCATTATACTTGGGAAGATAAAACCAAGAAATGGAAAAAAAGACAGCGAGGCGGTGATAAAACTATTGCTCGCATGTATGTAGTGTCGCCGAAGGATATTGAACTCTTCCATTTACGTTTGCTCCTTTTACATGTAACTGGGCCAAAATCATTTATGGACGTTCGAACATATAATGGGGTTATATATAATACATTTTTGAAAGCGTGTCGTGCTAGGGGAATCGCCTCAAATGATAACGAATGGCGCGAGTGCTTAGAAGAAGCGCGACAATTTCATTCTCCTAAACAAATGCGTCACTTATTTGCTGTGATATGTGCGCTAAATGTTCCAGCAAATGCTTTGGCGCTGTGGAATGAGTTTAAAAATTCACTTTCTGATGATTTCCTGAGAGAAAGCGATGAAACATTTTCATTTAATCGTGCACTATTAGAAATCGAAGATGTGCTACTTAGTCATAACATGACATGTCACAGCCTTGGATTACCAGTGCCCACAGCAAATCCGGCTGTAACAAGTGCAGATGTTCCTCAACCTGAAAATGAGCTAATTTTATTTGAAGACTATTACTCACGAGCAAACAACGAGCAACGTATAATAATATACCGCGTTATCCAGGAAATACAGTCTCATGATACTGGTTCTAATGTGTTCTGCGGTACTGCTCATACAGGTTGCGGTAAAACTTTTATGCAAACTGCTTTAATTCACCGGTTGAATTCACTTAATCTTCCATGCATTGCGACTGCTTTTAGTGGCATAGCATCAACTCTTTTGATTGGTGGAAGAACAGTGCACAATGTGTTTAAATTACCCATTCCTGTTGTCGAAAATTCTGTACCGAATATCACCCCAAACGGTGCTCAAGGAAGATATATAAATTCAGCTGCGCTGATAATAATTGACGAAATTTCCATGTGTCCACTTTTAATTTTGAAATCTACAGATAGACTACTGCGTGATTTGTGTTCCGATGAAAATGATAAATGCAAGCTGTTTGCTGGGAAAACAATACTTTTTTGTGGCGATTTTAGACAAATTCTACCCGTTGTTCCTCATGGATCACGTGCTGTTTTGGTTGAAAACTGTATTATTAGTTGGAATGAATTTGCTTCTTTTCATCATGAAACATTAAACCAAAACATGAGAGCATTACCACACGAGCTGCAGTTTGTAGAATTTGTATGGCAAATTGGTGATGGTCAACCACCTTTATATCCACAGTTTGGAGATAATGTCATTGAAATACCACAGCAATTAGTGGGAAATGAAGATAACCTAATTGCTGACGTATTTGGAAATATTGAAAAAAATTTATTGTCAGATCAAGTTGTGAGTTCTGTAATTTTAGCAGCAACCAATGAGGACTGCTCCCTGGTTAATAATGACATACTTAATCGCATACCTGGTTCATTCAAAACATATAATAGTTTTGATAAAATTATTTGCGACGATGAAAGAGAAGTCAATAATTATCCCACTGAGTTTCTGAATTCCCTCAATGTGAGCGGACTTCCACCGCATAAGCTTTCACTGAAGCTTAATTGCGTCGTGCTGCTCATTCGAAAACATAATACAAAGGATGCCTTAGTGAACGGGACACGAATGAGGGTTAAGTGCCTTCACAACAACGCCATTGATTGTGAAGTTTTAACCGGATATTCAAAAGGCAAACGAATTCTTATTCCGCGCATCAAATTAACTTATTCAGGAACCATATTACCCTTTAATTTCCAACGGACCCAGTTTCCAGTAATACCATCTTTCGCAATGACCATAAATAAGTCGCAAGGTCAAACGTTTGAAAAAGTTGGAATTTTGTTGAGGCGGCTTGTATTTACACATGGGCAATTATACGTAGCTGCAAGTAGAGTCAGGTCCTTTGACAGTCTAAAGTTTTATGTAAGCGAACATAATAATCAAGGTCACTTAGCTGGCGATGAAAGGGTATTCACGAAAAATGTTGTTTTCCCCGAAGTTATAAATCCAAACTGCTAAATGTAAGCAATGCAAATCCATGAATTTAAATTCGCGTTAACTGAGAAAAGTTTTTAAAACATTTGCATGTAGACGAAGTAATGTATCTAAGTATAGATTTATGGCGTCTCTCCTTTACTCTTTTTCCCTTTTATTCTTGCGAAATGGGCAGTACTCGAGGTTAGTTAAAATCAAGATATTCTTCAATACTGTGTAAAATTAGATTTAAAATTTTTCATATTGCAGTTATATATGGCATGGTGATAAGTGTATATATGCACTTAAAAATTTTATTTAATTACATTTGGTCTATTCACGAAAGTGTGCTTATCAGGTTATTTGCTTATGTGGTTATATTTTTCGCAAATAATTTTTAAACAAATAAATTGATAATCATGCTGACGAAAAGAGACCAGTAATGTTAAATATGTATATATTTGTTGTTGTGTTAAGTTTTTAATTTATTTATATTTACTTATTTTATTATTTGTGAGTTACCTGTTACACTTTATTTTACCTGGAATATTTTATTTAAAATTTTTGTCATATATATATATATATATATATATATATATATATATATATATATATATATATATTATATTTATATGTAGTTTATATGGGTGATATAGGCCTACTGGGGAACCGAGCACCCAAAACTAACTTCGGTAACGCGCCAACTGCGTACCTCCCGGGTGGTGTGGAAAAAGCAAATTTTCAATTTAATTTCAAGGCAGTTCACCATAATTCGATGTCAATTTCATTTGATTTTACATATTTTTTAATTGTTTAAGGAGTTCCATACCAAAACGTAATTATTACATTTGAAATGTAATTTAAGGAAATACAATCAAAAAGTATAACGTCTTAGGTCAAAACCAAATTTTTAATGGAAACTTTAAGTAGGTTAGACCAGTTGGTTTTAAAAATAAAATAAAATAAAATATCAGAAAACATCTCAATATTACTATCTGCAAATTAGACATCCCCACATTGGAATTCTCACATTAAATATCCGAGCATTAGAATCTTCATATTCCCACAATGATAACATTAAATCGCGGAAAAAATTTAAGTGCATTTATTGCGTTTTGATATGGAACTGCTTATTCCCTTCATTTAATTTTTTTGCACTTTAAGTACTTTATTTTTTTGCTTTTATTTTAAATTTGTTTAGAAAACCCTGCTTTTGTTTTCCATTACATACTTTTTTTATATTTTTATTTTATTTTTTATGAAGGTATCCTCTATTCTATTCGAAATTTTCGTTTTCGTTTACATATTAAATATGTATTTATAATTAATTTAATTAATTGTAATTTTATTTAATTAATTATAAATATATATGTAAAAGTAAAGCGCCGATTGCATACCTAACCGGTGGTGTGAAATAGGTAAAATTCCTTTAGCACATTTCTTCGTTCTTAACTAAAAATTCGTGTTTTTTGAAGTAAATGGGCAATATATGTATATGTAGTTTATATATATAGGTGATATAGACCTACTGGGAACCGAGCACCCAAAACTAACTTCGGTAGGGCGCCAATGGCGTATCTCCCGGGTGGTGTGGAAAAAGCAAATTTTCAATTCTATTTCAAGTAATTTCACCACAAGTCTATGTAAATTTCATTTTATTTTACATATTTGTTATATTTTTTTAAGGAGCTCCATACCAAAACTTATAATTACATTTGAAAAGTTTGTAGAAAATTTAAGAAACTAGGTCAAATTCAAAATTTTAATGAGAACTTTAAGTAAGATAGATCAGTTTGCTATATTTCCACTCACTGCTCAACTATTACCGCATTATTGCACTACCCCAACACAGTTGAAAAAAATACAAGTTGGTCGAATTTGGACCACGGGCGATACTAGTATTTATTATTAGGATAACTTTGTTCGATTATAATATGCCCATTACATTGATTCGAAAATATGCCCATTACATTGATTCGAAAATGTAAAATTTTTGGCTGAAAAACTTCACAAAAGTTGAAACTGTTTACGTGGCCCCACTTTATAAATTTTTAATTCGAAAAAAAAACGGAATTTAAAACTACAGTGGAGACACTGGAGGTTTAAATAGGAGATTTATTTAATCTTCTTAGTTAAAGCTCTAGGTGGAGATGTGCTATTAGACCTAAAAATTCCGCGTTCTTTTATGACCCCCAAAAGTATCAAATATTCTACGAAATCTTAAGGGGTGGCAACACGAATGTTGGGTTTTTACTTATTTAAAAGTACTCAACTATATCGTTACTGAGTTTTAAGTGATAAAGAGAGAGTTACACTCAAAATATGAAATAAACGGCTAAATTATGGCCTTCGTCATCCGCTGCCTCACTTCGAAAAAGTTCGTGCCAGGAGAAGGAGTAAAAAGAAAGTAAAATATTTAAGATATAAAATTTTTATATTTTCAGGATAAGCAAAAAAAAGCACATCACACACGCATACATTATTCTATATCATTTATATTATCATCAACATCAGGTAAGTTTATATTTTATCCCACCCGTTCAAACAACTTACATTGGGAACCACACCAACTCCCACTTTTATCATCACTCCATACTCCTATTCCCACTACCACTCCTTTTAGCACTCCTACTCCCACCCCTCCTACTCCGATTCCTACTCCCACTCCTGTTACTCCTACTCCCACTCCTTTCCCTTGATACTCCTACCCTCAATGCCACCCCACTCCTGTTCCTCTCCCAATCCCACTCCCATTCCTACCCCCACTCCCACTCTTACTACCACTTCTACTCCCACTCCCAATACCACTACCAATTATATACATATATGGGGTATTCCATTCCATTTCGACCAATTTTGAACCCGACCCCTTTAGAATTGACTGAAAGTTTTTCTTCTTTTTCTAGCTTATGAAAGACGTTTTTCAAAAGTTTTTAAAATTTTTTCATCCAACTCAAAAAAAGTTATGAATTTTAAAAAAAAACACCGTTTTTGTTTTCAAAATGCTATAACTTTTTCAAAAATTGACCGTTTGGGATCTTTTTTTTTTTTAAATTTGTTTTTAAATGTACTTTTCGGAAAAAATTTTAAGTTTTTTTTTTTGTTATTTTTCAGTTTTTCAAGATGAATTTCGCCCTTTTTTTCTCATAAAAAACTTCAATCAATTCTGGAATCATCCCCACTAATCCCAGAGTGGGCCTAGAATTTTTTTTTTTTTTATTTAATTGAAAAAAAAAACTTTAAAATTTTTTTTGTATTTTTTCCGAAAAGTACATTTAAAAACATATTGAAAAAAAAATTATCCCAAACGGTCAATTTTTGAAAAAGTTATAGGAATTTGGAAAAAATACCGTTTTTTTCAAAATATTTAAAACTTATTTTGGGTTGGAAAACGGTGTTTTTTTCAAAATTCTATAGCTTTTTCAAAAATTTACCATTTGGGATCATTTTTTATTTTTTTTTAAATGTGTTTTTAAATGTACTTTTCGGAAAAAATTCAAAAAAAAATTTTAAAGTATTTTTTTTCAACTAAATAAAAAAAAAAAAAAAATTTTCGGCCCACTCCGGGATTAGTGGGGATGATTGCAGGATTGATTGAAGTTTTTTATGAGAAAAAAAGGGCGAAATTCGAAAAATCTTGAAAAACTGAAAAATAACAAAAAAAAAAAAAAAAAACTTTTAAAATTTTTTGGAATTTTTTCCGAAAAGTACATTTCAAAACAAATTTAAAAAAAAAAAAGATCCCAAACGGTCAATTTTTGAAAAAGTTATAGCATTTTGAAAACAAAAACGGTGTTTTTTTTTAAATTCATAACTTTTTTTGAGTTGGATGAAAAAATTTTAAAAACTTCTGAAAAACGTCTTTCATAAGCTTGTAGTGCCATAGTAAATTGCATTAAAATAAATTGCGATGGCAACCCTCTTTAGAAATGTGCAAGATGCAACCATACATCAGATGCACTTGGCATCACTAAAATTGTTAGAGTCGAGCAACTCGGAGAGTTTCTGATTGGTTGAAACTGCCGTTGCTCGACGCCATGATTAATTTCGTCGCTAAGCAACGTAAAGAAAAACTGCCTAGCTAGAGAGTTGCGTTAGCGGCAGTTTTGAGTTTTAAATGAACCGGCACTCGATCAAGACGCGCACTTCAAAGTCGTGAAAATAAAAGCTATACAAGAACAAAAAAGTACAGTGACAAATTGTAGTGGTACAAATAAGAAACTAAAAAGTGTCATTAACAAAATTTTAAATAAAAGAAAAACAATACACTAAAACCCAAACGAATTTATTTATTATAAAAACAAAAACAGAAGGACAAAAAAGGAAAATATAAAAGTAAGTGCGTGGAGCAGTGTGTGTGCGCGCAAAACCACCTTTTTGCAGATCCGTCGAATGGATCTGTTAAATGGCGACCGTGGGCCGAAGCCCTGTATATACGGCGAAGGGCCGGAAGGAGGCAAGCCTCCCAACAGGCGTGGGTGCTCAAATTAAAAGGAAAAAAAAGCCCAACACAAAATTTCAAAAATGAAAATTTACAAAAAAAAATACAAAAATATAAAAGTTAAAAAACCATCTACAAAAATTTTTTTTTTACAAAATTTAATACGAATACAAAAAAATATAAAACAGAAAATCTACAAAAAAATTACAAAACATTTAAAAATTCCTACAAATAAAGTTTAAAATCAAAAATTTACAAAAAAAATCCAAAAACTGAAAAAAAAATTACAAAAAATACAAAAATTTTAAACAACTTCTACAAAAAATTACTAAATTCAAAAATTTTTACAAGAAAATACAAAACTCGGAAAAATCAAAAAAATACAAAGACAAAACTGAATTATCGAGCGTATAAATACATACATATAAAATATACAAAAATCTAATCATTTCCAAAAAAAACATGCAATAAAAAGCTTCAATTAAGGAGAAATCAGCTCAAATATGGCGGTAGTTGTGGCTTATGGCAGTGGCTAGTGAGAGAAAAATTTTTTTTTAATTGAAAGACATTTAAAGAAAATTTATATACGCATAACACAAAGAATTAATAAAAACGGAAATAATAAGAGAAATTTCGAAATTAACAATAAAACAAAAACTACACGGAAGCAGAAATAATATAATTCGGAAAACGAAAAACCAAACCTTTTCAATAAACTGTACACATTTCTTAGTGGAAAAAAAAACAAAAAACGGCACTAGCAACGCCACATTAATAACGGCACTAGCCACGCCACCGTCATAACGGCAAACCACCATACATCGAAAAACCGAATAGCGGAAGGCTTGTGACGCCATCAGGAACAGCAAGTGCAGCGGCAGAATATCAGGTGGCAGCAGCAGAACAGCAAGCGCAGCAGCAATACACCAAACGCAGCAGAAAAACAGCAAACGGTAAAACGCAGAGGCATTTTGGTATGGAATTTTTTCTTAATTTTTATACTCACTTTTATCCTATTTAAACTCATTTTATAAAAACTACTTAAAATTACTTTTTTCAATTTCTGAACGATACAAAACCAATTTTCATACCATTTTCTAAAAAAAAAAAAAAAAAAATTTTTTTCAATTCATTAATTTTTCCAATTTTCGAAAATTACTTATAATACTTATTACAAAAAATAATTTTTTGCATTATATCTAAACTTTCTATATACATACATACAGTACATCCAAATTTATTAAAATATACATACATAAATATATGTGTAAAATGATAGGGTAGGCACTGTGGGACAGAGTCGGACAAAAACTGCATTAAAAACTTCATTAGATTTTTTCGTTATTCAAACAATTGTGATTCAATAAATTTTCATAAAAGTTTTCATTAGCTTGGTCCCACTCTGCCCTACAGTGGGCTCCATCAATAAACGTTAAAAAAAAAAAAAAAAAAAACAAAAAAAAACAATTTTTTTTACTTTTCTAAAGCGGTGCGTCCGTGGTAAAAATGTGAGATAAATTTTTGTTTAAACCCCGGTGCGTCCAAGGACATTTATAATACAATTTTGGAAAGATGCGGTGCGCCCGTATCTATAAAAATAAAAACAAGACAATTTTGATAAAAGCGGTGCGTCCGTTTAAAGCCTGTACAAAAATATTTGCCATTCTATAATCTTTGCATTTAAATTCAAATAAAATTATAATTTTGCCATACATTTCTGATTCAAAATTTTTTCACACTCTGTACAATTATAAATTCTTACATTCCAATAAATATATTCGTAAACAATATTCAACATCTTTTAAATTGCATGTGAATCCCAATTCCCACTTCCGTTTTGCATGGAAAATTTTCAGCTAATTCCAATCATTGAGTTTGGATTTGCGGACAACAAAAGCGTAAAGTAAATATTTTCTTGAATCCTTTTATCAACTAATCACTAACTTTAGTATTTCAATAAAATTCACTAACTAAAGTTTTTTTGCTATAAGTATTCGCTAACCAATTGTATAACTATAACTAAAATCTAAAAGCTTTCAAAAATACATACTTTCACAAATTTCTTTTAAAATATTTTCATAAATTCCCTTTAAGAATACTTTCATAATTTTCTTTTGAGCTCAACTCAACTCGTTCCAATTTAATTTCCTTTAAATTCAATTTCTATTCAATCTTCATAAACAAATTCCACATATCTTGCAACAAAAATTTTAATATTTTGTCTATTCGTTTCAACGCGTATGGACCTAAGAAGCGGGAAGGTTGTTTCTAAAGATTCCCATCCGAGTTCAAGTTCCAAAAATTCAGAGCAAAATTTAGATTCCGAAAACTCAGAGCAAGATATAGATTCCAATAATTCAGATTCTGATTCATCTTCAAGTGCATCGTCAACTGATACCTTAACAAGTGAACATAATTATAAATTATCCCTGAGTTCAGACTTTGTAGGATTTGCCGATCAACCTGTAATTCCAAATTCTAGTTTTTCTATTCTAACTCCGGTTCTTAACGTTACAACCATGGCCACAATCGAGGAGAAAAAATCGTTTATTTATACTTGTGCCTCGATTATGCGAGACAACTACAGTGGAGACCCGTTAGCACTTGGCTCGTTTATAAATAAAGTTGAATTAATAGAAGTATTCTCTAACGAAAATTTAACTCCTACTTTTATTGCATTTTTAAAATCCAAGCTCGAAGGCAAAGCTCGCGAAGCCCTACCAACGCATATAGAATCCGTCAACCAAATTAAAGAAGCGCTATGTAGTGAAATTAGGCCAGACAACTCGAAAGTTGCCGCGGGAAAAATCGCAGCCTTAAGAGTAACCAATAACAATTTTTCAGAATTTTCAAAGCAGGTAGAAGAGCTTTCGGACTCGTTAGAGCGCTGTCTAATCATTGAAGGTATGACGAAGGCAAAAGCCCATGAGATGGCAGTTGAACAAACCATTAGCGTTTGTAGATTAAATAGTAGGTCAGATATGGTGAAATCAATCCTTGCGTCAACAACCTTCAAAGACTCAAAGGACGTAGTAGCAAAAATGATTATAGAGCGAGATCAGGAAGTTAAAGAGCGGCAAGTGTTAGCGTTTCGGTCACGTCCAATAAGATATAATAATTTCCGTGAAAATTCTAGAAGCAACAGTAATTTCAGATACAACAACAATAGTAATTTTCGATTTAACAATAACGCAAATAGGCAACACAATAATACAAATTTCCGACATAACAACTATAACAGAGGCAATAATCGCAATTACAATAGAGTCAATAGCAATTCCAACAATAACAATAATAATCGATCTGAAAATAACAGAAATTCAAATAATCAAGGTTCAAATTCCAGAAATTAAGCCAATGTCCGTTCTTTAAATGCCGAAGCCCCTCAGGCGCGAACACTGAGGGAGCAGGAGCAATTCGACTAAATACTTCTCAATCAATATATTGTCTAAATTTAAATTTTTCCGATTTCGTTGAAGTCGCATGTAGCGATTCTCATAAAATATGTTCTTTTCTAGTAGACTCACAGGCAGACATCTCACTAATAAAAATTTCCAGTGAAAAATTTTCGGTGATAACGATTTACCAATTTGTTTCGCGTCAAAATCTTTTAATAAAGCAGAACAGAAAAAAGCAATTATCGAATTAGAACTCCTAGCAATACATTTCGCTATAAAGCATTTTCGTCCATATGTTTACGGTACAAAGTTCACAGTAAAATCCGATCATAGACCACTAGTTTATCTTTTTAACATGAAATACCCTTCGTCTAAACTTTCTAGAATTCGATTAGAACTATCAGAATATAAATTTACGATTGAATATATAAAAGGAAAATCCAACGTTGTGGCTGATGCTCTTTCACGCATTAGTATATACGAAATAAAAGAAGCTACAAAGCATGTTTTAGCAGTCCAAACGCGATCACAAACCAAACAAAAGAAATTACAAAATAAAGGCGATAATTTTACTGATACTTTTTGCGAAACGCCCAAAGTACAAGTTTATGACAAATTTTCATACAATTTTTCAAAAAAGATACCGCGAATAAAGTCGACTATACAATTTAATAAAAATAATGAGATCTCCAATATACAAATTTATGCGCATTTAAAACATAAAAAACTAAATTTACTTAATTTTGTGAATGCTAACGAAAAAACAAATTTAGATGAGTTATTTTCGAGGCTTGAAAAAGCAGCCGGCAGTCACAATATTAAGCAGTTAGAATGGCCAAAAAATGATATATTTTTCAAAGAATTTTCAATTACAAATTTTAAAATCAGCGGTAATAAAATTTTAAAATCATTGCAAATAATATTAACAGACCCTGTAGAAACTGTAACAGAAACAGAGCAAAAACAAAAACTTATGACAATTTATCATGAGGACCCTTTTTTAGGCGGTCATTGCGGTACAAAACGATTATATTCCAAATTAAGAATAAAATACTATTGGAAAAATATGACAAGAGACATTGCGAAATTTGTCAAAAATTGCAATAAATGCCTTTTAAATAAAGTAAAACCAAAAACAAAGGAAAATCTTGTGTTGACTCCAACACCTTGCAAACCTTTTGACATAGTAATTGTCGATACAATAGGTCCACTTCCGGAATCCAAATATAGTAACAAGTTCGCTGTTACTATGATTTGTGACTTTTCTAAATACCTGGTAACAGTAGCTGTACCAGATAAATCAGCAAAAACTTTTGCTTGCGCTATTTTTGAAACCTTTATATTAACATATGGTACAA
Source organism: Eurosta solidaginis (assembly GCF_040869045.1). Classification (NCBI taxonomy): domain Eukaryota; kingdom Metazoa; phylum Arthropoda; class Insecta; order Diptera; family Tephritidae; genus Eurosta; species Eurosta solidaginis. The sequence continues at coordinate 163,096,525 of NC_090319.1, forward strand.
TGAAAGCTATTAGATCCGATTTAGGAACGGAATATAAAAACGAATTATTATCTGAATTGACAAATCTTTTAAAGATTGATCATGATTTCTCAACAGCTTACCACCACGAAACAGTTGGTACTGTTGAAAGAAATCATAGAGTCTTTAACGAATACTTGCGTGCATACCTAAACGAAACGTATTCAGATTGGGATACATATTTAAAATACTTTACATTTTTACATAATACTACAAGTAGTTCGGTTTTTGATAATAAATTTACTCCGTTTTAATTAATATTTGGCAGAAAAACTACAATGCCATATGAATTGCAAAAAGAGCAAATGGATCCGATCTACAATGTAGAAAACTACTCAAAAGAACTTAAGTTTAGAATGCAAAAATCGCATAAAATGGCAAAAAATTTGATTAATAAGCATAAGATAAGAAATAAAGATTTATACGATAAAACGGCTAAACCTTTAGAAATTAAAATTAGTGATAGAGTTTTAGTAGAAACAGAACCTAGAAATAAACATAAAAATATATATTAAGGTCCCTACATAGTAAAGAATATTGATGGACCAAATGTAACAATTTGTGAGATAAGTAATCAAAACGAAAAAATTGTACATAAAAATAGAGTACAAAAAATTAATTAAATCTAGTCTGTACTTATTCCTATAAATATAACTAAATAATCTTTAAGACATAAATCTATTTTAGGAATACGCCAATGAAGGCTAGACAAAACAATTTTTTTAAGGTACCAAATAAATATAAATTTAATAACGTAGATCCTACAATAAGAATAGAGGCAAAAAAAACCGGTTCATTTCAAACTATAAATCAAATATTTTAAAACTAACTTTGTTACATATCTCTTTTCCTTTAAAAATTAAAATTTTAATTCTCTTAAAAAAAAAGTTGCATTGTTCTGAACGAACAAATCCCGGGTTAACACCGTTCATTCAAAACATTACAACAAATTACTAAAGCCCAAAGAAGAATGTGGCAAGATTAATTACTAATCTTACCAAATTCTTCTTTTCTAAAGGGGATGATGTAGTTCCATAGTAAATTGCATTAAAATAAATTGCGATGGCAACCCTCTTTAGAAATGTGCAAGATGCAACCATACATCAGATGCACTTGGCATCACTAAAATTGTTAGAGTCGAGAAACTAGGAGAGTTTCTGATTGGTTGAAACTGCCGTTGCTCGACGCCATGATTAATTTCGTCGCTAAGCAACGTAAAGAAAAACTGCCTAGCTAGAGAGTTGCGTTAGCGGCAGTTTTGAGTTTTAAATGAACCGGCACTCGATAAAGACGCGCACTTCAAAGTCGTGAAAATAAAAGCGATACAAGAACAAAAAAGTACAGTGACAAATTGTAGTGGTACAAATAAGAAACTAAAAAGTGTCATTAACAAAATTTTAAATAAAAGAAAAACAATACACTAAAACCCAAACGAATTTATTTATTATAAAAACAAAAACAGAAGGACAAAAACGGAAAATATAAAAGTAAGTGCGTGGAGCAGTGTGTGTGCGCGCAAAACTACCTTTTTGCAGATCCGTCGAATGGATCTTTTAAAAGCTAGAAAAAGAAGAAAAACTTTCAGTCAATTCTAAAGGGGTTGGGTTCAAAATTGCATTTTTTAAATTTGTTTTTATTTAAAATATTTGTATATATACGGGCGCCCACACTACTGCCCCACCCCTTTTTTATCGCAACTTATACTCCTACTCAAACTCCCACTCCCACCGCCACTCCCACTGCAACTCCTGGTACTCTCGCTACCATGCCCATCCCCTGCTACTCCTACTCCCAATCCCACTCCCATCCCTACTACCACTCCTGCTACTCCTATTCATATTCCTACTCCCACTCCTACCCACACTCCTGATACTACTACCCCTACTCCTCCCTCCTCAATCACACTCCCAGTCCAACTCCAACTTCTGCTACTTCTATTTCGACTCCCAATCCCACCCCACTCCCACTCTTTTTCCCACTCCAACTCCTGCTACTCCTACTCCCAATCCCAATACCACCCCCACTCCAACTCCTTTTTCCACTCTCACACCCACTCGCTGTCCACTCCCAATTTATGATCGGTCAAACTGTTTAGGATGCAACCCGATTTATACCTACACACATAAGTTGAATTTTAATTATATTTATATGCACATGCATTTTTTTAATTTGTACATATATATGTGCGCTAACACTACTGCCCCACTTATACTCCTACTCTAACTCCCACTCCCACCGCCACTCCCAGTGCAACTCCTGCTGCTCTCACTACCATGCCCACCCCACGCTACTCCTACTCCCAATCCCACTCCCACTCTTATTCCCACTCCCCCACTTCTTCTACCACTATTGCTACTCCTATCCACACTCCCACTCCTACCCGCACTCCTATTCTCCACCCACTTCTACTACTCCAACTCCCAATTCCACCCCCTCCTACTTCTACTCCTACAACTACTACTACTTCTATTGCTACTTCCTCTCCTACCCCCACTGCTAATCCCATGATACTCCTACTTTGCCCCTGACAACACCCACTCCTGCCCACACTACTCCTAATCCTATTCCCACTCCCACTCTTTTCCACCCCCACTCTCACCCTCACGACCACTCCCACTCTTACTACACTTATTCTGCTCCCACTCCTATCCCCACTCCAATTCCCCTACCACTTCGTGTACTCCTACTCCCACTTACAATCCCACTCCTACTACCACTCCTGCTACTCCTACTCCCATTCCACTCCTACTCTGTTCCTCTCCCAATCCCACTCCTATTCCTACCCGCACTCCCACTCCTGATACTCCTATTCCCACTCTTACTACCACTTCTACTCCCATTCCCAATAGCACTACCAATTATATCTATACGCACATGCATTTTTTAAATTTGTGTGTTTTTTTTTAATATTTGTACATATCCTTTATCACCACTTATACTCCTACTCGAACTCCCACCGTCACTCCAACTGCAACTCCTGCTACTCTCACTACCATGCCCACCCCCTGCTACTCCTACTCGCAATCCAACTCCCACTCCTACTAACATTTCTACTACAAATCCTGCTACTCCAACTCCTATTCCTATTCCTACCCCCACTCCTATTTCCCTTCCATACCTGCTACTCCTACTCCCAATCCCACTCCCACTCCTGCTACTGCTACTACTACTACCCCCATCCCCACACCAACCCCCCACTCCCACTCCTACTACTATTCCAACTCCTACTCCTGCTAGTCCCACTCCCAATTCCAATCCTACCCCACTCTATCACCCCCCTAGCCACTGCCACCCCCACTTTTACTCCTTTTCAAACTCCCACTTTATAATCGGTTAAAACGTTTATATGGGTGCTCCAACTTCTGCCGCCACCCCTTTCTTTATCCCCACTTCCATTCCTACTTCTACTCTAACTACCGGTAAAACCGTTAGGATGCAACCCGGTTTATACCTACATATATAAGTTGAATTTTCATTATATCTATATACACATGCATTTTTTAAATTTGTTTTTATTTAAAATATTTGTACATATGTGGGCGCTCCCAGTACTGCCCCACCCCTCCTTTATGACTAATATTCCTTCTTATACTGCTAACTCCCACCCCCACTTCTACAGTTATTCCCACTCACTATCACCCCCACTCCCACTCCCAGTGGGCTAATACCAGAGGTTGCAAGTACTAGAGTGTACCGTATTCGTATTCGAAAAAGACCTGCCCATATCTGCTCCCACTCCCAGTGGGCTAATACCAGCGAAGACCTGCCCATATCCGTAAAACTCTCCTAAACCTTCGCGGAGGATCAAGGGGTAAAAATTCGTTCCCTCCTGGCTAATACCAGAAGGAGCAAGTACCGTATACGTAAAACTCCCGTAAAATGTCGGGAGTAAGTTTTGTTGTTACAACAACAACCCTGGCCGAAGATACCAGGTTCGTCCCCCTGAGGGCTAAGGGGCTCAGAAAATTTCCGCGGCAGGCATGCCTGTCGTAAGAGGCTACTAAAATCCACAGACCCGTAGGTTCAAGGGGCCAGAATTCGTTCCCGCCTGCCTAATTCCAGAAGGTGCAAGTATCGGATCGTACCAGATTCGTATTCGGTAAAGGCCTACCTTCGGGGAATAATTTTTGTTGTTACAGGAACAACATCCCAGGTTCGTATCCTAGGGCAAGAAAAAAGGCTTTAGAATATGTTTATTATTATGTTTTCAAATAACTTGAATGCATTACCAAGAAAGGAATTTTTCATAAATGCATTACTAAAAACTGAAGCATGTAAAAATTTTCACTACCTTTGCAGATTAGGCTCTATTATTTTCGACAATTATTACCGGATTATTTGAAATTATTTTCATGATCATTTCTGAAATATTTTCATGGGCATTTTGAAATTAATTTTGTTTCTTAATTTATTTTCAGTCATATATAATGGCACGACTTACAAGAAGAAGAGACAGGGATAGTAATAGGGAGAGACGTCCTAATGTTAACATATCTCTCGCATTGGTTGATAGTTTTAAGAGTGCTTTGAACGATGTGCCTCCTAATTTTATTAGCTTTGATATTGGAAATATGGATTTACGTTGTGAGCATTGTAATGCAATGCATTTCGAGAAAGAAATTACTGCAAGAAGCAGAAACTCCTTTTCGTTGTGTTGTCAAAAGGGAAAAGTAACTTTGGCACCGTTAACACAAAATCAGTTTTTCAATAATTTATATGAGGGTTTACGCTCCAATAACCTGGTTTTAAAGCGGAGATCAACAAATTACTTTGAAAATATACGTAGTTTCAATTCATCTTTTGCGATGGTTAGTTCTGAAGCAGAAATAGCAGAGAATGTTACGCAAGGTGCTTATTATTTTAAAATTCACAATATCTTTTATCATAGAGCTGGCCCTTTAACGCATGAGCAAAATGCTAGGTCGAATCCCTGCTATGCTCAGTTATATTTCTATGATGTTGATACCGCAAATACTTTTAGACTGAGAGAACCATCAAATGCATCATGCGATAGAGGCTTGATGACAGAAATAGCTGCCCAATTGAATCAAGTTAACCCTTTTGTTCGTTCTTTTATTTCCATGAAAGAACACTGTAGTAGACACGAAAATATATATAAGGAAATTACTCATTACGGTTAATCGTGAGATGCCGAATATAGAGATGGGTAGATTTAATGATGCTCTTGCAACAGATGTTGCCGTGATATTTAGTACAACAGATGGTGAACCTCCATTTGATAGAAGGATGGTATCATTTTATAAAAGGAGTGGTACGGTAAAGAATATTTCCGTTTTAGATTCATCTTTGGATCCGCTGGCCTATCCACTACTATTTCCCAATGGAAACGCGGGATGGCATCCTGATATATTGCATAGCAGACGAAATACTTCTACTTCAAGTCGAGCTATAATTAAAACTACTATGCTTGAGTTCGCGTCATTTCGACTTGCGATCAGAGACGAATTCAGTCTTCTACATCATTCTAAAAAGCTTTATCTTCAGTGGATTGTAGATATGTATGTTCGAGTTGAGGGAACAAGACTTAACTTTTTAAGACTTAATCAAGAAAACCTGAGGTGTGATGTTTTGTATAACATAACAGATTATCTGATCACAAATCCTCATAGTAATGTACATGAAAATATTGGAAGAAGAATTATTCTGCCATCTTCATTCACCGGCTCTCCCAGAAACATGTACCAAAACTATTTGGACGCTATGAATATAGTCCGCCATTTTGGTAAACCATCTCTGTTTATTACAATGACATGCAATCCAAATTGGCTGGAAATTACCAGGAGTGTTGATTTCAATGAAACACCAAATTATCGCCCAGAAATTATAGTGCGCGTGTTCAGTGCGAAACTAAATGATTTAGTAAGCACAATAACTACAAAAAAAGTTTTCGGTACTGTTGCTGCTTATATTTATACAATAGAATTTCAAAAGAGAGGTTTGCCTCATGCGCACATATTGCTAACATTAGATGAAAGGGATAACCTTGAAGGTGTTAGTGATATAGACAAAGCCGTATGTGCGGAAATTCCTGACATTGAAATAAACCCAAAATTGCATGAATACGTTTCGAAACATATGATGCATGGGCCATGTGGTGCTTTGAATGTTAACGCAGTTTGCATGAGAAATGGTAATTGTTCCAAGAGTTTTCCCAAAAATTTTTGCGAGTCCACACAAGCAGAGGTGAATGGGTTTCCAATGTATAGAAGACGTGGTAATGGTGTTAGTGTTGATATTCGTGGTGCGTCTCTTGATAACCGTTATGTTGTACCATATAATCCATATTTGCTTGCCAAATTTAATTGCCACATTAATGTTGAGGTTTGCTCAACGGTTAAAAGTGTGAAATACATTTATAAATATGTATATAAAGGATATGACAGTGCAACTGTCAGGTTAGCTACTACTACAACTACAATTGTGACGAGATTCAAAACTTTTTGAATGGACGTTACGTTGGTTCCACTGAAGCGGCTTGGCGAATTTTCCAATTCCCTATGCACTGTCAGTCCCATTCAATAACGCGACTTTACGTTCACTTACCGCAAAGACAAAACGTTGTGTTTACTAATGGTCAGGCACAACGAGCTGTTCAGAATTTGAGAAAAACCAGGTTGTTGACATTTTTTCATTTGAATATTGAAGATCCTTCGGCAAATTCATATAAATATTTAGAAATTCCATTGCATTATACTTGGGAAGATAAAACCAAGAAACGGAAAAAAATACAGCGAGGCGGTGATAAAACTATTGCTCGCATGTATGTAGTGTCGCCGAAGGATATTGAACTTTTCCATTTACGTTTGCTCCTTTTACATGTAACTGGGCCAAAATCATTTATGAACGTTCGAACATATAATGGGGTTATATATAATACATTTTTGGAAGCGTGTCATGCTAGGGGAATCGCCTCAAATGATAACGAATGGCGCGAATGCTTAGAAGAAGCGCGACAATTTCATTCTCCTAAACAAATGCGTCACTTATTTGCTGTGATATGTGCGCTAAATGTTCCAGCAAATGCTTTGGCGCTGTGGAATGAGTTTAAAAATTCACTTTCTGAAGATTTCCTGAGAGAAAGCGATGAAACATTTTCATTTAATCATGCACTATTAGAAATCGAAGATGTGCTACTTAGTCATAACGTGACATGTCACAGCCTTGGATTACCAGTGCCCACAGCAAATCCGGCTGTAACAAGTGCAGATGTTCCTCAACCTGATGAGCTAATTTTATTTGAAGACTATTACTCACGAGCAAACAACGAGCAACGTACAATAATAGACCGCGTTATCCAGGAAATACAGTCTCATGATACTGGTTCTAATGTGTTCTGCGTTACTGCTCATGCAGGTTGCGGTAAAACTTTTATGCAAACTGCTTTAATTCACAGGTTGAATTCACTTAATCTTCCATGCATTGCGACTGCTTTTAGTGGCATAGCATCAACTCTTTTGATTGGTGGAAGAACAGTGCACAATGTGTTTAAATTACCCATTGCTGTTGTCGAAAATTCTGTACCGAATATCACCCCAAACAGTGCTCAAGGAAGATATATAAATTCAGCTGCGCTGATAATAATTAACGAAATTTCCATGTGTCCACTTTTAATTTTGAAAGCTATAGATAGACTACTGCGTGATTTGTGTTCCGATGAAAATGATAAATGCAAGCTGTTTGCTGGGAAAACAATACTTTTTTGTGGCGATTTTAGACAAATGAACCATATTACCCTTTAATTTCCAACGGACCCAGTTTCCAGTAATACCATCTTTCCCAATGACCATAAATAAGTCGCAAGGTCAAACGTTTGAAAAAGTTGGAATTTTGTTGAGGCGGCCTGTATTTACACATGGGCAATTATACGTAGCTGCAAGTAGAGTCAGGTCCTTTGACAGTCTAAAGTTTATGTAAGCGAACATAATAATCAAGGTCACTTAGCTGGCGATGAAAGGCGATTTTTAAACAAATAAATTGATAATCATGCTGACGAAAAGAGACCAGTAATGTTAAATATGTATATATTTGTTGTTGTGTTAAGTTTTTAATTTATTTATATTTACTTATTTTATTATTTGTGAGTTACCTGTTACACTTTATTTTACCCTGAATATTTTATTTAAAATTTTTGTCATATATATATATATATATATATTATATTTATTTGTAGTTTATATGGGTGATATAGGCCTACTGGGGAACCGAGCACCCAAAACTAACTTCGGTAACGCGCCAACTACGTACCTCCCGGGTGGTGTGGAAAAAGCAAATTTTCAATTTAATTTCAAGGCATTTCACCATAATTCAATGTCAATTTCATTTGATTTTACATATTTTTCAATTGTTTAAGGAGTTCCATACCAAAACGTAATTATTACATTTGAAATGTAATTTAAGGAAATACAATCAAAAAGTATAACGTCTTAGGTCAAAACCAAATTTTTAATGGAAACTTTAAGTAGGTTAGACCAGTTGGTTTTAAAAATAAAATAAAATATCGCATTACTATCTGCAAATTAAATTAGACATCCCCACATTGGAATTCTCACATTAAATATCAGAGCATTAGAGTCTTCATATTCCCACAATGATAACATTAAATCGCGGAAAAATTTTAAGTGCATTTATTGCGTTTTGATATGGAACTGCTTATTCCCTTAATTTAATTTTTTTGCACTTTAAGTACTTTATTTTTTTGCTTTTATTTTAAATTTGTTTAGAAAACCCTGCTTTTGTTTTCCATTACATACTTTTTTTATATTTTTATTTTATTTTTTATGAAGGTATCCTCTATTCTATTCGAAATTTTCGTTTTCGTTTACATATTAAATATGTATTTATAATTAATTATAATTTTATTTAATTAATTATAAATACATATGTAAAAGTAAAGCGCCGATTGCATACCTAACCAGTGGTGTGAAATAGGTAAAATTCCTTTAGCACATATCTTCGTTCTTAATTAAAAATTCGTGTTTTTTGAAGTAAATGGGCGATATATGTATATGTAGTTTATATTGGTGATATAGACCTACTGTGGAACCGAGCACCCAAAACTAACTTCGGTAGGGCGCCAACGGCGTATGGTGTAGAAAAAGCAAATTTTCAATTCAATTTCAAGTAATTTCACCACAATTCTATGTAAATTTCATTTGATTTTACATATTTGTTATATTTTTTTAAGGAGCTCCATACCAAAACTTATAATTACATTTGAAAAGTTTGTAGAAAATTTAAGAAAATACAATCAAAGATTATAACGTCTTAGGTCAAATTCAAAATTTGCTATATTTCCACTCACTGCTCAACTATTACCGCATTATTGCACTACCCCAACACAGTTGAAAAAAATACAACTTGGTCGAATTTCGACCACGGGCGATACTAGTAATTTTAAATACATTGAACAAATACAACAACAAATTGAAATTTACCATAGAAAAAAAAGAAAACGGCAGTATCCCCTCTTAGACACCCGAATATATAGAAATAACAACGTTTTAGTATTAGATTGGTATTCCAAACCAACTGCTTCTGGGCGCCTAATAAATTATTTTTCATCGCAACCTTTAAAATATAAAATAAATACAGCCAAGAACCTCATAAGCAAAATATTTAAAATCAGCCATCAAACATTTCACGACGCTAATATAAGAATATAAGAAAAATCAAAATGACACTTAGAAAGAATAATTACCCCGACTACTTGATATCAAGCCTAATCATGCAAAAACAAATGGACATAAAATATACTAGACTTCAAACAACACACACAGACAACAACAACCATACAAAGCAATACTTCAGTGTCACATATATTCCTAGGCTCACAGAAAACTTCGCGCGAGATCTTATAAAAACGTCAAACAAGACATTGGCTTTTAAGTCAAATTGCACTTTGGCGACTTGCTTTACAAAAGCAAAAAGTCCTGTAGATCCCCAACAACAAAGCAACGTAGTGTATCAAATACAATGCAAAGGAAAGGACGAAGAAAAATGCAACAAAGTGTACATCGTGACGACCAAACGAGCTTTAGGTAGGCGACTACCCTGCAGTCAAAAGCCAAAGTAGTCAGCAAACATTCTAGTTCATTGACTAGAATTTTGTGGGTTTATTCATACTAGTCAGCTTTTGAATAGTTCATTGACTATAATTTTGTGGTGCTATAAATACTAGTTAGTATTTAAATAATTTATTTGACTAGAATTTGGTCTGTCGGCTCGAGGAAATGCGCGAGTGCTTTCTGTAGCCAATTTGCAATGAATACTTCAGTTGACAATGCTAGATATCGTCCAAATCAACGGGCACATAAACACAAGCATGACGAGTCAACCCTCACCGTTACCTCAACAGAGGTTAAAGAAGTTATTGAAAAGGCCAAGCCTTCCGTATCAATAGTCCCAGACGGAAGACCTATACCGATGCCAAAACACCTTGGCCATGAGGGCATCAGTAGCCTAGGACATTTTTTCTACTTGTCGTTAAAAGCCTATGCCTTTCCAGAATAACAGAGAAAGACCGGAAACCCAGTAACGTCAGTAACGAAAACGTTTAAAGCCATTATGATTCCCTCAATTAAATGAAATTGTTCGGTTATCCAGCCATAAGCATGACTTCCGTAAAGTGCATATTACTACCAGCATTCTGAACTCCATTAACACTCACAACAGGACGGCGCTAGTGCAGCTTGTCCGGTTTTTACACAGTCAACCACTACTGGTTCGTTCCTTCTCCGTTAGATAGATAGATAATTTATTGAGGATTGCACTGCGACCTTTGGTCAGCACCTCATCCCATCCGACTTCCATGATAAACCCTAGCAGTTCTCTTGGCTTGAGGGATTTAATGTGGGAATGTTCTGGCCATGGTGAGCCCATACGCTTAGCCCTGTGTCTTGAGATTGCGTCACAGGATATGGTCCGCCGGCTCCGCTGATCGATCACCAAATTCGGCATGTGTTATTCCGTTACTTTTTAGGTTTTATATATATGTACGTATTTTTATCAAAATGTTGTAACGAAGCTTTTCCTTGCCCCGGTGCTTCTTCAGTAACTGCTGGGTTATACTCGCCGTGTCCAAGGTTCGTTTACAATGAATTTGTATTTCGGGGCGCCTTGCAAATCGTTTTCATATAAATTCACTTTATTGGTAAATTCCCTAAACTATAATATAAAATGTATAAAATGTGTATCTATAATTCACTTAATTTCATTGCTTGCTTTATAATTCGTGATGGGCTAGCGGTCCCTCGTGTCCCGTTAGGAACGTTCTGTTAGGGCGCCGTACTGGTCGCCGTCTAGGTATGTGTGAATGTGTCTCGGTGACGCCTTGCGCCGGCGTGTTCCTATTATGGTTAGTGGCAGTGCTAAGCCTGCTGCGGCGAGCGTCGTACGCCTGCGTATCTCTGCTGCAGCCAGCGTCGTATGTACGCGTAGTTCTGCTGCTGCCAACGTCGTGCGTATTCGTGGCTCTTCCAGCGTCGTATTTATGGGTGGCTCTGCTGCCAACGTCGTGTGTATGCGTGACTCTGCTGTGGCCAACGTCGTATATTTGCGTAGCTCTGCTGCGGCCAACGTCGTATGTAAGCGTGACTCTGCTGTGGCCAACGTCGTGTGTATGCGTAACTCTGCTGGCGTCGTGTGTATGCGTGACTCTGCCGCCGAGGCTTATGGCGATGGCGCGCGGGCTCGTGACGTTGTGGGCCTTCGCTTAGTGAGGAGCGAGCGTAGTTTAAGGCGTTGTAGAGCGGTCAAAACCAGCTTACCCACAATCCTCAACCCACGGCTCTCTCCTATGACGGGAACTGCCTTGCGATGGTCAAAACCGATACGCCTTTCAGATGCCCTTCAATTGCTGCTCAGGTGACAGTCGCAACTTTGCGCCCCGTTAGGTGAGATCCGTTAGCCTCGGTACAGTCACGTTGTTGCGTTTCACCTCGACTCACTCCTACTGCGGTTGCCGACGTACTTCTGCCGCGGACGACGTTTGGCTGAGCGCGGGATCACGATGCTGTGGAGGGCGTTTGCTTGCGAGGGAGCAAGCGTGATCTAAAGCGTTGTAGAGCGGTCAAAACCTGCTTACCCACAATCTTCAGTCCACAACTTTCTCCTATGAAACGCACTGGCTTGCAATGGTCAAAACCGATATGCCTTCCAGAGCGCCCCAATAGTAGCTCCGGTCGCAACCACAACCGCGTGCTGACTGCCTGCTGTCTTCTCGTGTTGCCCTTTTTATAGCCAATGCCCTTGATGTTGCTAGCATAGTTCATTGCGTTGCCATGGTTACGGTGTTGCTGTGGCGTGTTGCGGCAACTTGTTGCGCTAGTGATGTTTCTGACACTTGTTTGTGTCCCGTGTTGTGTTGGCAATGTTGCTAATCGTGTTTTTATGATGTTTCAGAGACTTGTTTGTGTCTCGTGTTGTCTGTAGTACTGCTCCTGTGTTATGGGGTGGTGGTTTTGTGTGGGCCAAATTAATGGATTATATTTGGTCCTCACAATGTATTCCAAAGAATAATGTATTGAAGTGATAAATTTTAAAGTGATATATGTATGAATATTAACTTGGGTCGATTTGTATGGACGAAAGTTAACCAATATCGCGCCATCGGTTTTTCGATAGGATTTGGGCTCAAGAAAAAAGTTCCAATACGAATACCCAAAAAAATTATTTTCGAGCCTGCGAAAAAAATAATGGCGAAAGGCTAAATTTTTTGACCAAAACCCAAAAAATATTTTTTTTTTTTCAAAAAACTGTTGTAAAAATCAATGGCGCGATATCGGTTGATAAATCGACCCAGTCTAATATACATACTTTTTATATATATGAAATATAATGAATAACATAAATTTCGACTAGTATGTCAACTGTTGTTACATTGATGAATAAACTGAGTAGTATGCCAACTGGTATGTTGATGTTGAATACACTGAGTAGTATGTCAGTTGGTAGGATATTGGTGTATATAATAACTAGTATGCCATCTGGTATAATGCTGGCGCAAAGGCTGACTAGTATGTTAATTGGTATGAGTCTGATGGGTATGCTGACTAGTATGTCATCTGGTATGATGTTGGTGTATATAATGACTAGTTTGTCAATTGGTATGATGCTGATGCAGAGGCTGGCAATTGATATTTCGTAGGACATCGCTGTGTTAAAAATACCAGTTGCTAATATGGCAAAAAGACAGAACTCATACTAGTTGAGATTTTTGCCAAACTAGAATTCTTGTAGTATACAACTAGTTGGTTTGACTGCAGGGTATCTGAACATGAAGCCGGTATACGAAAACAAAAACAAAGCACGGCATTAGCGCAGCATGCAATAACAAATGATCACAGAGCTGACTTTGCAGGCACGAAAGTTTTAAATAAAGAATTGCGAGAAAGAAAACGATACACTTTAGAGAGCCTACGAATACTGCAAAATAGAGAAAAGACAATCAACAGGAAGGAAGATACTGACAATATTGCCGCAGCTTATTCATTATGTATATAGTGTTTAATGTGACAAAGTGTACCGCAAATCGATGGTACCGATTTTATATGTAGTTATTGGTGTAATTTTTGTAAATTTTATTTATTTTCAATTTGTAATTTTGTCTACTGCCACATCTAAAGTAAGTTAATTTTCAGAAGTATATGAATTTGTTCATCTGTTTCGCTGTGTGTTAGGTAAAGAACTGCGAGAATGAAAACGATACACTTTAGAGAGCCTAAGAATACTGCAAAATAGCGAAAAGACAATCAACAGGAACAAAGATACTGACAATATTGCCGCAGTTTAGTTATTATGTTTATAGTGTTTAATGTGACAAAGTGTACCACAAATCGATGGTACCGATTTTATATGTAATTAATGGTGTAATTTTTGTAAATTTTATTTATTTTCAATTTGTAATTTTGTCTACCGCCACATCTAAAGTAAGTTGATTTTCAGAAGTATATTGTATTTGTTCATCTGTTTCGCTGTGTTTTGTCTGTGGATATACATATATTCGTAAGCATTTAAAAAATTTAGTATTGTAACTTGTTGCATTTCTTGTTGTCTTTATTTTATACAATAATAAATAGAATACTACGCCCCTGATGATGCCAAGGAAATTTGGCGAAACGTTGGGCCGTAAGGTGGAATAAACCTTGTTTTTATTCCACTGCAAGGAAATAGATCAGAATAGCTTATAGGAAACTTAATCTCCACATATGACATACTGATCGGAAGAAAATTATTCAAACATTTTTTGCTTTATGTTAGCACTAGGGAAAATATCATAGGTTAACTTATTTTTTGCTTGTAACTGAGCACATAGTGAGTAACTTGCCGGTGAGCTAGAGACTTGAAACTTGGGCCGTGGGTCAGAACTCGGTGACAATGCAATAATTGATCAAAAAAATCGCTAGGCGGCGCATGGATCGAGATATTAAGAAACTTAATTTTGATTTGGGAATTTTTCAATCCATTTTTAACTAATTTCCCGAAACTTGGCGCACAGTTCAAGCCTTGGTGACAATAAAATTTACAGAAAACAAAATTCCGCTAGGTGGCGCGCTAAATGAGATAACTACAAATCCTTGAAAAACGAGGGGAGTCTTGCAATCGATTTTTGAATAATTTCTCGGTGAGCTGGAGATATGATACTTGAATCGAAAGTCAGAACCCGGTGACAATGCAATATTTTATCAAACAATTTCCGCTAGGTGGTGCATGGATCGAGATATTATGAAAATTAATTTTGATTTGGGAATTTTTCAATCCATTTGTAACTAACTTCCCGGTGACCTAGGGACTTGGCGCTTGGTGAAAATACAATCTACAGAAAACAAATTTCCGCTAGGTGGTGCATGGATCGAGATATTAAGAAAATTAGTTTTGATTTCGGAATCTTTCAATCCAGTTTTAACTAACTTCCCTGTGACCTAGAGACTTGAAACTTGGCGCATAGTTCGAGGCTTGGTGACAATACAATTTACAGAAAAGTAAATTCCGCTAGGTGGCGCTCTAAGTGAGATAACTAAAAATCCTTGAAAAACGGGGGAAATCTTGCAACCGATTTTTGAGCAACTTAAGAAAATTAATTTTGATTTGGGAATTTTTCAATCCAATTTTAACTAACTTCCCGATGACCTAGAGACTTGGCGCTTGGTGAAAATACAATCTACAGAAAACAAAATTCCGCTAATTGGCGCGCTAAGTCAGATAACTACAAATCCTTGAAAAATGAGGGGAATCTTGCGATCGATTTTTGAATAACTTCCCGGTGACCTGGAGATATGAAACTTGAGCCGTAAGTCAGAACCCGGTGACAATGCAAATTTTATCAAAAAATTCCGCTAGGTGGCGTATGAATCGAGATACTAAGAAAACTAATTTTGATTTGAGAATCTTTCAATCCATTTTTAACTAATTTCCCGGTGACCTAGAGACTTGAAACTTGGGCACAGTTCGAGGCTTGGTGACAATACAATTTACAGAAAACAAAATTCCGCTAGGTGGCGCGCTAAGTGAGATAACTAAAAATCCTTGAAAAACGGTGGGAATATTGCAACCGATTTTTGAATAACTTCCCGGTGACCTGGAGATATGAAACTTGAGCCGTAAGTCAGAACCCGGTGACAATGCAAATTTTATCAAAAATTCCGCTAGGTGGCGTATGAATCGAGATACTAAGAAAACTAATTTTGATTTGGGAATCTTTCAAACCATTTTTAACTAACTTTCCGGTGACCTAGAGACTTGAAACTTGGCGCGCAGTTCGCGGCTTGGTAACAATACAATTTAGAGAAAACAAAATTCCGCTAGGTGGCGCGCTAAGTGAGATAACTAAAAATCCTTGAAAAACGGCGGGAATATTGCAACCGATTTTTGAATAACTAATATGAAACTTGAGCCGTAAGTCAGAACCCGGTGACAATGCAATATTTTATCAAAAAAAATCCGCTAGGTGGCGCATGGATTGAGATATTAGGAAAATTAATTTTAATTTGGGCATCTTTCAATCCATTTTTAACTAACTTCCCGGTTAACTTAGCACATAGTTCGAGACCCGGTGACAATACAATTTATAGAAAAAAAGTTCCGCTATGTGGCGTGCTAATTGAGGTAACTACAAATCTGTGAAAAACGAGGGGAATCTTGTGATCGATTTTTGAGTAACTTGCCGGTAAGCTAGCGACTTGAAACTTGGGCCGTGGGTCAGAACCTGGTGACAATGCAACATTTGATCAAAAAAAATTCGCTAGGTGGCACGCGGATCTAGATAGTAAGAAAACAAATTTTAATTTGGGAATTTTCAACCCATTTTTAACTAACATTCCGGTTACCTAGAGACTTGAAACTTGGCACTTAGTTAGAGGCCTGGTGACAATACAACCTATAGCAAACAAAGTTGCTAGGTGGCACGCTAGCTAAGATAGCTGCATCCTTTAAAAACAGGGGGAATCTTACAATCGATTTTTGAGTAACTTCCCGGAGAGCTGGAGATATGAAACTTGATCCGTAAGTCAGAACCCGGTGACAATGCAATATTTGATCAAAAAAATTTCGCTAGGTGGCGCGTGGATCGGGATATTAAGAAAATTAATTTTGATTTGGCAATCTTTCAATCCATTTTTAACTAACTTCGCAGTGACCTAGAGACTTGAAACCTGGCGCACGGTTCGAGGCTTAGTGACAATGCAATTTAGAGAAAACATAATTCCGCTAGGTGGCGCGCTAAGTGAGATAACTACAAATCCTTGAAAAATGAGGGGAATCATGCAATCGGTTTTTGAGTAACTTCCTGGTGAGCTGGAGATATGAAACTTGAGCCGTAAGTCAGAACCCGATGACAATGCAATATTTCATCAAAAAAATTCCGCTAGGTGGCGTATGGATCGAGATATTAAGAAAATTAACTTTGATTTGGGAATCTTTCAATCCATTTTAGACTTGAACCTTGGCGCACTGTTCGAGGCTTGGTGACAATACAATTTACTTACTTACTTACTTAATTGGCGCTTAACCGTCTAAACGGTTATGGCCGTCCAACAAGGCGCGTCAGTCGCACCTTCGCTCCGCCATCCGGCGCCAATTGGTCACACCAAGGGAGTTTAAATCGTTTTCCACCTGGTCCTTCCAACGGAGTGGGGGCCGCCCTCTACCCCTGCTTCCATAGGCGGGTTCCGATAGAAACACTTTCTTGGCCGGAGCATCATCTTTCATTCCAATAACATGGCCTTGCCAGCGCAGCGGCTGCGTTTTAATTCGCTGGTCTAGGTTGATGTTGCGTATAGCTCGTACAGCTCATCATTAAATATTCTTCGTACTCGCCATCGCCAATGCGTAGAGGTCCATAAATCTTTCGATGAAGTTTTCTCTCGAACACTCCCAAAGCCGCTTCATCTGCTGTTGTCTCGGTCCATGCTTCTGCTCCATATAGCAGGACGGGTAATATAAGTGACTTGTAGAGTATGATTTTCGTTCGCCGAGAGAGGACTTTACTTTTCAATTGCCTACCTAGTCCAAACTAGTATTTATTGGCAAGATTAATTCCTCGCTGGATTTCAGTGCTGATATTGTTGCTAGTATTGATGCTGGTTCCCAAAACAATGCAATACAATTTACAGAAAACAAAATTCCGACAATACAATTTACAAGTTTTACAAAATTCGGCTACGTGGCGCGCTAAGTGAGATAACTACAAATCCTTGAAAAACGAGGGGAATCGTGCAATCGATTTTTGAGTAACTTCCCGGCGAGCTGGAGATACGCAACTTGAGCCGTAAGTCAGAACCCGGTGACAATACAAATTTTATCAAAAATTCCGCTAGGTGGCGTATGAATCGAGATACTAAGAAAACTAATTTTGATTTGGGAATCTTTCAAACCATTTTTAACTAACTTTCCGGTGACCTAGAGACTTGAAACTTGGCGCGCAGTTCGCGGCTTGGTAACAATACAATTTAGAGAAAACAAAATTCCGCTAGGTGGCGCGCTAAGTGAGATAACTAAAAATCCTTGAAAAACGGGGGGAATATTGCAACCGATTTTTGAATAACTTCCTGGTGACCTGGAGATATGAAACTTGAGCCGTAAGTCAGAACCCGGTGACAATGCAATATTTTATCAAAAAAAAAAAATCCGCTAGGTGGCGCATGGATTGAGATATTAGGCAAATTAATTTTAATTTGGGCATCTTTCAATCCATTTTTAACTAACTTCCCGGTTAACTTAGCACATAGTTCGATACCCGGTGACAATACAATTTATAGAAAAAAAGTTCCGCTATGTGGCGTGCTAATTGAGGTAACTACAAATCTGTGAAAAACGAGGGGAATCTTGCGATCGATTTTTGAGTAACTTGCCGGTGAGCTAGCGACTTGAAACTTAGGCCGTGGGTCAGAACCTGGTGACAATGCAACATTTGATCAAAAAAAATTCGCTAGGTGGCACGCGGATCGAGATAGTAAGAAAACAAATTTTAATTTGGGAATTTTCAACCCATTTTTAACTAACTTTCCGGTTACCTAGAGACTTGAAACTTGGCACTTAGTTAGAGGCCTGGTGACAATACAACCTATAGCAAACAAAGTTGCTAGGTGGCACGCTAGCTAAGATAGCTGCATCCTTTAAAAACAGGGGGAATCTTACAATCGATTTTTGAGTAACTTCCCGGAGAGCTGGAGATATGAAACTTGATCCGTAAGTCAGAACCCGGTGACAATGCAATATTTGATCAAAAAAATTTCGCTAGGTGGCGCGTGGATCGGGATATTAAGAAAATTAATTTTGATTTGGCAATCTTTCAATCCATTTTTAACTAACTTCGCAGTGACCTAGAGACTTGAAACCTGGCGCACGGTTCGAGGCTTAGTGACAATGCAATTTAGAGAAAACATAATTCCGCTAGGTGGCGCGCTAAGTGAGATAACTACAAATCCTTGAAAAATGAGGGGAATCGTGCAATCGATTTTTGAGTAACTTCCCGGCGAGCTGGAGATATGCAACTTCAGCCGTAAGTCAGAACCCGGTGACAATGCATTATTTTATCAAAAAAATTCCGCTAGGTGGCGCATGGATCGAGAAATTAGGAAAATTAATTTTAATTTGGGAATCTTTCAATCCATTTTAACTAACTTCCCGGTTACCTAGAGGCTTGTAACTTAGCGCATAGTTCGAGACACGGTGACAACACAATTTTTAGGAAACAAAGTTCCGCTAGGTGGCCTGCTAATTGAGTTAACTACAAATCCCTGAAAAAAACGAGGGGAATCTTGCGATCGATTTTTGAGTAAATTGCCGGTGAGCTACCGATTTGAAACTTGGGCCGTGGGTCAGAACCCGCTGAAAATACAACATTTGATCAAAAAAAATTCGCTAGGTGGCACGCGGATCGAGATAGTAAGAAACAAGTAAGGAAGGCTAAGTTCGGGTGTAACCGAACATTACATACTCAGTTGAGAGCTATGGAGACAAAATAAGGAAAATCACCATGTAGGAAAATGAACCTAGGGTAACCCTGGAATGTGGTTGTATGACATGTGTATCAAATGGAAGGTATTAAAGAGTATTTTAAGAGAGAGTAGGCCATAGTTCTATGGTGGACGCCATTTAGGGATATCGCCATAAAGGTGGACCAAGGCTGACTCTAGAATGTGTTTGTACGATATGGGTATCAAATGAAAGGTGATAATGAGTATTTTAAAAGGGAATGGGCTTTAGTTCTATAGGTGAACGCCTTTTCGAGAAATGCCCATAAAGGTGGACCAGGGGTGACTCTAGAATATGTTTGTACGATATGGGTATCAAATGAAAGCTGTTAATGAGTATTTTGAAAAGGAATGATCCTTAGTTCCCTAGGTGGACGCCGTTTCGAGATATCGCCATAAAGGTGGAACAGGGGTGTCTCTAGTTGTACGATATGGGAATCAAATGAAAGGTGTTACTGAGCGTTTTAAGAGGGACTGGGCATTAGGTCTATAGCTGGACGCCTTTTCGAAATGTCGCCATTAGGGTGGGCCAGGGGTGACTCTAGAATGTGTTTGTACGATATGGGTATCAAACGAAAGGTGTTACTGAGCATTTTGAGAGGGAGTGGGCACTAGGTCCATAGGTGGACGCCTTTTCGAGATATCGCCATTAGGGTGGGCCAGGGGTGACTCTGGAATGTGTTTGTACGATATGGGTATCAAATGAAAGGTGGTAATGAGTATTTTAAAAGGGAGCAATCCTTAGTTCTATAGATGGACGCCTTTTCGAGATATCGCCATAAAGGTGGACCAAGGGTGACTCTAGAATGTTTGTACGATATGGGTATCAAATGAAAGGTGTTACTGAGCATTTTAAGAGGGAGTGGGCACTAGGTCTATAGGTGGACGCCTTTTCGAGATATCGCCATTAGGGTGGGCCAGGGGTGACTCTAGAATGTTTGTGCGATATGGGTATCAAACGAAAGGTGTTACTGAGCATTTTAAGAGAAAGTGGGCATTAGGTCTATAGGTGGGCGCCTTTACGAGATATCGCCATTATGGTGGGCCAGGGTGACTCTAGAATGTGTTTGTACGATATGGGTACCAAATGAAAGGTGGTAATGAGTATTTTAAAAGGGAGTAATCCTCAGTTCTATAGGTGGACGCCTTTTCGAGATATCGCCATAAAGGTTGACCAAGGGTGACTCTAGAATGTTTGTACGACATGGGTATCAAACGAAAGGTGTTACTGAGCATGTTAAGAGGGAGTGGGCATTAGGTCTATAGGTGGACGCCTTTTCGAGATATCGCCATTAGGGTGGGCCAGGGGTGACTCTAGAATGTTTGTACGATATGGGTATCAAACGAAAGGTGTTACTGAGCATTTTAAGAGGGAGTGGGCATTAGGTCTATAGGTGGACGCCTTTTCGAGATATCGCCATTAGGGTGGGCCAAGGGTGACTCTAGAATGTTTGTACGATATGTGTATCAAAGGAAAGGTGTTACTGAGCATTTTAAGAGGGAGTGGACATTAGGTCTATAGGTGGACGCCTTTTCGAGATATCGCCATTAGGGTGGGCCAGGGGTGACTCTAGAATGTTTTTACGATATGGGTATCAAACGAAAGGTGTTACTGAGCATTTTAAGAGGGAGTGGGCATTAGGTCTATAGGTGCACGCCTTTTCGAGATATCGCCATTAGGGTGGGCCAGGGTTGACTCTAGAATGTGTTTGTACGATATGGATATCAAATTAAAGGTGTTAATGACGGTTTTAAAAGCGAGTGGCCCTTAGATGTATATGTGAAGGCGTTCTCGCGATATCGACCAAATGTGGATCAGGTGATCCCGAAAATCATCTGTCGGGTACTGCTAATTTATTTATATATTCAATAACACTAACAGTATTCCTGCCAAGATTCCAAGGGCTGTTGATTTCGCCTTGTAGAACTTTTTCATTTTCTTCTACTTAATATGGTAGGTGTCACACCCATTTTACAAAGTTTTTTCCAAAGTTATATTTTGCGTCAATAAACCAATCCAGTTACCATGTTTCATCCCTTTTTTCGTATTTGGTATAGAATTATGGTATTTTTTTAATTTTTCGTAATTTTCGATATCGGTAAAGTGGGCGTGGTTATGGTCGGATTTCGGCCATTTTTTATACCAAGATAAAGTGAGTTCACATAAGTACGTGGGCTAAGTTTAGTAAAGATATATCGATTTTTGCTCAAATGATTGTGTTAACGGCCGAGCGGAAGGACAGACGGTGGACTGTGTATAAAAACTGGGCGTGGCTTCCACCGATTTCGCCCATTTTCACAGAGAACAGTTAACGTCATAGAATCTATGCTCCTACCAAATTTCAAAAGGATTGGTAAATTTTTGTTCGACTTATGGCATTAAAAGTATTCTAGACACACTAAATGAAAATGGGCGGAGCCACGCCCATTTTGAAATTTTCTTTTATTTTTGTATTTTGTTGCATCATATCATTACTGGAGTTGAATTTTGACTTAATTTACTTATATACAGTAAAGATATTACAATTTTTGTTAAAATTTGAATTTAAAAAAAATTTTTTTTAAAAAGTGGGCGTGTTCTTCATCCAATTTTGCTAATTTTTATTTAGCACATATATAGTAATAGTAGTAACGTTCCTGCCAAATTTCATCATGATATCTTCAACGACTGCCAAATTACAGCTTGCAAAACTTTTAAATTACCTTCTTGTAAAAGTGGGCGGTGCCACGCCCATTGTCCAAAATCTTACTAATTTTCTATTCTGCGTCATAACGTCAACCCATCTACCAAGTTTCATCGCTTTAACCGCCTTTGGCAATGAATTATCGCATTTTTTCTGTTTTTCGAAATTTTCGATATCGAAAAAGTGGGCGTGGTTATAGTCCGATATCGTTCATTTTAAATAGCGATCTGAGATGAGTGCTCAGGAACCTACATACCAAATTTCATCAAGATACCTCAAAATTTACTCAAGTTATCGTGTTAACGGACGGACGGACGGACGGACGGACATGGCTCAATCAAATTTTTTTTGGATCCTGATTATTTTGATATATGGAAGTCTATATCTATCTCGATTCCTTTATATATGTACAACCAACCGTTATCCAATCAAACTTAATATACTCTGTGAGCTCTGCTCAACTGAGTATAAAAAAATTTTAATTTGGGAATCTTTCAATCCATTTTCAACTAAATTCCCGGTTACCTAGAGACTTGAAACTTGGCACTTAGTTAGAGGCCTGGTGACAATATAACGTATAGGAAACAAAGTTCCGCTAGGTGGCGCGCTAGTAAAGATAACTGGAATTACTTTACAAACAGGGGGAATCTTGCGATCGATTTTCATTTCATTTAATTTTTCGTAAGTAAGAACCCGATGACAATGCAATATTTTATCAAAAAATTACACTATGTGGCGCATGGATCGAAATATTTAGAAAACTAGTTTTAAATTGGGAATCTTGCAACCGATTTTTAACTAACTTCGTGGATATCTAGAGAATTAAAACCTGAAATATAGTTTAAAACTCGGTGACAGTACAATGTTTGATCAAAAAATGTGAGCTACGTAACGCACAAGTCGAACTATTTAGAAGATTAGGCCATACCTTCATGGCTAGCCTCCTGAGTGTTGCAGGCGTTGTAGAACTTTACCTCATTGAAGGCCCAACTCAATGCACGTCCTTGCATACTTTTAGGCGTACGCGACTTTCACCACGTTTTTTTAATACTTTCAGGCGTATGCGAATTTCACCACGATTTTCAGCTGTGCAAATTAAGCAGCTGACAAACGAGGTGGAATTCTCTTTTTATGATGCGAGGTGGAATTCTGTTGTTTTCGCCAGTGTTGTCAGCGAAAATTCCACTAATTATCTTAAATCTTGCTATTTTGAACATATAAATAAAGATAAGAATTTTCATTTAGGAATTACTTAAATTACTTATCAAAGTTGCAATTGCCTTTCTGTAGGCAATACTAAAAAAATTTAAAATAAAAAGATGATAAAAAATTTTAATGGACCAAAAAATAGAAGGCAATTTTTCCTTTAATACAGACATAGTCTTGTTGAATTTTGACTAAAAAACTTTAACAATAGCTCCTGTAAAAGAATTTTGGGATTTAAAATTATAAAGGTAGAGCGCGTGTTTTTAAATAACAAAGTAGTTAATCCCAAGTACAGGGTTTGCCATAATTGAAAGATTGGGCTCCACCTTTATAGTTTTAAATCCCAAAATTCTTTTACAAGAGCTATTGTTAAAGTTTTTTAGTCAAAATTCAACAAGACTATGTCTGTATTAAACGAAAATTTGCCTTCTATTTTTTGGTCCATTTATATAAAGGTAGTCCTTAAAATTTTTTATCATCTTTCTTTTTATATATATAAATATAGATAGACTGAAGCTATAAAATTTTTTTAACGTGGGCAGATTACAAAACGTCCAAAAGGAATGAGAGCCACACTCAACAATGCAGTCAAACTTTAGTAAAATAACCTAAGTTTGTACGCCAGCCATAGTTCTGAAAAACCCATTAGTAGGGAAGGTGCCATGCCCATTTTTCCCAATTCCACATTTTAATTGAGGTGTTAGGACTTAACATCATATAGATCCTTTCCAATTTTCATTATCCTACCATTACTACATCCAGAGATATGCACTAAGATATATTCCATTTGTATGGGAGGTGTCACGTCCCTTTTATATATCGAAATTATTTTTAGCCTAAAGCCTTCGTGTTGATCGAAGGAAACTATAGCCAAAATCTGGCGATGATTGAAGTGTGGGAAATGCGTTTCCGTAGGTAACACACAGACAAACAGAATTTGATTTTTATTATTATTATTTTATTATTACTTATTATTACCTTTATATTAAGTCCCTTTCATATTTGTCCCCTCATTTCCATACGAATTTTAGACCCACGGAAAGTCTGTTTCGGTACATTCCCGTTGAGCTAGACACTTGATACTTAGAACATAATTCAGATCTGGGAGACATTAAAATGCAAGTAAAAAAAATCAGCTTGTCGGTGCACGGATCGAGATATACAGAAATTTAATTTTAAAATGGAAATTTTGCGATCGACTTTTAACTAACTCGGTGACCCAGAGAATTGAAACTTAGAACATAGTTTGCGAGTCGATGGTACTACCATTCGTGGAAAGCCAAATGCCGCCATGTGGCAGACGAATCGAGATAAACGAAAATCCCTGAAAAAACGCAGGGAGTCTTGCGATCGATTTTTAAGTAACTTCGCGGTGAGCTAGAGACTTGAGACTTGGGCCGTGAGTCAGAACCCGGTGACAATGCAATATTTGATCAAAAAAATGTCGCTAGGTGGCGCATTCATACAATTAAAAGCAATAATGGTAATCCCCGCTAAAAAACTCATATCCTATTTCCACTTATACCTATTTCCTTTCTCCTATGAAACGCACTGGCTTGCAATGGTCAAAACCGATATGCCTTCCAGAGCGCTCCAATAGTAGCTCCGGTCGCAACCACAACCGCGTGCTGACTGCCTGCTGTCTTCTCGTGTTGCCCTTTTTATAGCCAATGCTCTTGATGTTGCTAGCATAGTTCGTTGCGTTGCCATGGTTACGGTGTTGCTGTGGCGTGTTGCGGCAACTTGTTGCGCTAGTGATGTTTCTGACACTTGTTTGTGTCCCGTGTTGTGTTGGCAATGTTGCTAATCATGTTTTTATGATGTTTCAGAGACTTGTTTGTGTCTCGTGTTGTCTGTAGTACTGCTCCTGTGTTATGGGGTGGTGGTTTTGTGTGGGCCAAATTAATGGATTATATTTGGTCCTCACATTCCCCTCCACTTTGGCGATTTAAACCCCGTGTCTGCTACTTGGATCGTTACCTTCCTTCTGTTCATCGTGATTTTGTACCTATCGGTTCGGAATTTCACCCGGGGGTTGCACCTCCCTTCGGCGATGTCGGTGAACAACTCTCGTACTTTGTTTGCCACCTCCGGGAATTGTTCTAGCGCTGGGCCCTCTGCTTCCTCGGCGACTATTATTGTTCGGCCGTATTCCGGTCCCTCCGCTGGGTTTGAACCAGGTTCTGCCTGCGGCGGCTTATGGCTGGGCTGGGCGCGCACTGTTTTGGCGTGTGTTTTTGCTACAGGATATGGCTGGTCGACGGTGGTGGTGGTATGTGGTCGTTTTCTGTTCGGTGCATGGCTGCGGCGGATCGTGGCTAAGATTTCTGCTCATTTCCGTAAGCGGCTGCTGTATGAGCCCAGGTCCCCCTCCTCGCCGTCCTGTATAGCGTAGGACTCTGTCGATGCTTTCCAGCACGTATATGCCACAGTCGTTGTCATTTCTCTGCTGCGGCACGGCTAACTGTAACTCCTGGGCCATGAAGCCCGAACTCCCGTATCTCTGATGGTACTCTCACCGCAGGAACTTCAGCCACGCCTCAGTCGCGTATGTGACTTTGCCCCTGACCCTGGAATCGGCTATCCATATGTAGCGCTCTTGCCAGCACTCCACATCAGCCACGTGGTGGGTCATTTCCCGATTCGCTAGCGCCAGTAAGTGCCAATGGTTCGATACATTGTGGGGTGCCAGTATGATGCGCTTACCAAACAGGTCCGTATTCCTCAGCCATCGGTGTATGCGCCGATGGTTTTCATCCTCGTTATCCTTCTGGGTGAGTTGTCAAATTACGAATGGGCTTAATGTTGTACCCTGTTGCCCGTACATGATCTCCAGTTCCTTCGCTCACGCGTCGATGACCGTGTCTGTGAGCCAGCGGCTTCCCTCGAACGGAGATCGATCGCGTAGAGTGCGATACCTCGTGGTCCCGGTGGGAAACTTATCTCCGGCCCTTCCTTCTCCTGCGCTAATTGCTCATCGTCCGATGATAGCTCGATCGTGTCGGCCTGTTTTATTGGGCTATGTGGCCGGTTGGCATTGCCCTTGCCAATTGTGGCGGCCTGGTCTACCCGTACCCTTCCCAGGATGTTGGTTGTTGTCGGTGGTCCGGTTGTTGGCATGTCGGCCTCGACCGAGGCAACCTCCCGTACTGCTGCGAGTGTGGCGTTCGCAAACGAAGCAATTGCGCGTCTGGCTATGGATCCGGCGATAGCTGTGCTCGCCGTGACTATGCGTGCTGTCTGCGCGTACGAGACGGAAGCGCGTCGGGTGTTCGCTACGATGGTGGCTGCGTTTGCCGCAGCTATACGAACGGCGTATACGGCTGCCTTGGGATCACCGTCGGCGTCCTGAGCGGTTGCGCGTGCTGCGGGGCGCATATCGTCGGCGGTGGCGTTCGGGGCGTCTGCGTGTGCCTGCATACCGGCGGCGCTGGCGTAGGCAGCGATCGCTGCTCGGTCTTGCTCCATAGTACGCGTGCCGTTGGCGTCGGTGTTCGCAGCATTTGGTGGTGTAATGGTGCGTGCGACGTCTACGTACGTATTTGCGCGAGTAGTCGCACGCATGTTGTTGACGTCGCCGCCCGTAGTTTTCAGTGGTGTGATGTTGCGTGAGACGTCAGCGTACGAGTTTGCGTGTGTAGGTCCACGCGCGTTGCTGACGTCGGCGCCAGTAGCTCCTTCCAGCAGCACGACCCTAGGGCGTTTTGCTTCCTCCTCCTCGTAGCGCTGGCGCATACGCTTGGCGCTGTTGGCTAATTTGGCGTTATAACCCTCCATTGTAGATTGTTGGTTTGTCAAGAAATTCGTAGCAAAAGAACGTGTTGTCACCTCGGTGGTTTGCGATAGAATGACCGGTGCTTGCTTATCCTCCCATCCTTGACATTAATTAATATATGTTTGTTTTCCCCTGAATTTATTTTAATTTCGATTGTGTTTTTTATTTCCTGGTTTCGTGGTCTCTCCGTTCTCCGATGAATGGTATGCCTTTAGTTCGGCAATGCTTGCCGTCTTCTCTTTTCCGCTATCGATTTTCCTTAGTTTGACAATTACTGGGGAGACATACCCCAGGATTTGGTAAGGGTCATCATACTTGGGTGCCAATTTCGCTGCAAATCCCTCCGCAGCCTTTGACAAGCGGTGCTCCTTGGCGAGGACCAACTCGCCGACTACGGGGGTCCATTTTCTCCGCCGTAGGTTGTAATGACGTGCTTGATCTACTGCTGCCCGCTCCATATTCTGCCTCACTTTTCTGAAGGCCTTCTGCATTCTGTTGGACTTCTCCTCGGCCGTAGTGAGAGCTGCACCCGTCCCAACGTTGACTTCATCGAAAAGGGCTCCTGGCAGTCGTGGCTCTCGTCCTTGCACGAGGAAAGTTGGGCTGTAGCCTGTAGAAGCGTTGACACTACTATTTATCGCTAACCCCATTACCGGGAGGAGGTCGTCCCATCACTTATGTTTTGAGTTGGTGAGCTGCGCTATGATCCGTTTGATGGTCCTGTTTGCTCGTTCTGTTGGGTTTTCTTGGGGAGTATAGGGTGCGGTGTATTGTTGTCGTACGCCACCTTCCTTAAGGTAGCGCTGCCAGAGCGTGCTACAGAACTGTGCGCCGTTGTCCGATATGAGTACTTTGGGGACGCCAAACCTTGCGAGTATCCGTTCCCTGAAAGCTCGGCGAAGGCCTTCTGCGGTAGCACGCCTCATGTGGATCAATTCCACCCACTTGCTGAATCGGTCGAAAAATACCAGTAACATGGTGTTTCCGTGTGTATACCATGGTAGGGGTCCAACGAAGTCGACGCAGACCATGGCAAATGATTCCTGGGCTACCTGTGAGAGCATCTTTCCGGCTGGCTTTTGTTGTGTTTCCTTGTATTTCTGGCAGGATTCGCATTGACGTACATACCGGCTGATGTCACGGAACATACCGGGCCAATAATATCGGTTGGCGACTCGTGCTACTGTCCGGCGGATACCCATGTGCCCCGCGCTTGGTATGTCATGATTTTCCTGTAACACTCGCTGTGTGAGTGGTGTGGGCACACACAATTTCCATGGTACCGCCTCTTCGTCGTGTGACAGGCAGGGAATATGGCGGTATAAGTGTCCATCCTGTATCGTATAGTCGGCGTATTTCTCCGGGTTGGTGCGTACCTCGCTGACCCGCTTGTGCCACCACTTGCATTGTGGTTCCGTCGTCGTGGTAAATCGTAATGCTTCCAGCGGCTGTCGAGATAGAGCATCCGCCACCAGGTTGAGCTTTCCCTTACGATACTCAATGTCAAGGTGTGCTGCTGTAGTTCTAAGGCCCATCGCGCTATGTGGCCAGAAGGGCTCTCAATGGAATTTAGCCACCTTAGTGACATGTGGTCGGTTATTACTTTAAATGTGTAGCCTTCCAAGTATGGCCTCATCTTACGGATTCCCCAAACGATGGCCAGACACTCCTTTTCGGTGGGTGAATAGTTGGCCTCTGCCTGGTTGAGCTTCCGGCTGGCGTAAGCGATCACTCGCTCGCCCTCTTCTAACTGCTGTGTCAGCACTGCCCCCAAGCCGTAGTTACTCGCGTCCGTCTGCAGGGTGAACGTTTTCGTGAAATCCGGGCATGCAAGTATGGGTGCTTCAGTGAGTTTCCGTTTGATGATGTCGAAGGTTTCTTGCTGCTCGGTTCCCCATCTCCAACGCTTGCCTTTCTTTAACAGGGCAGTGAGTGGCTGGCTTATAGTGGCGAAATCGGGCACGAAACGGCGGTACCACGAGGCTATTCCTAGGTATTGGCGTACTTCTTTCGCGCTGGTCGGTGGCTTCAGTTCCTGAATAGCGGCAACCTTTTCTGGGTCCGTGTGGATCCCTTTATCGCTGACCACGTGGCCCAGGTACTTGAGTTCTTTCCTAAAGAAATCACACTTCTCTGGATTGATCCTGAGGTTGGCGCGCTGTAGTCGTAACATCACCTCTCTTAAATTTCGGATGTGTTCCTCTAAAGTTGTGCCTATGACGATAACCTCATCCAGGTACGCAAAAGCATGGGGCTCCATTTCTGGCCCAATGACCTGGTCGAGCGCCCTCTGGAACGTTGCGGGTGCCGAGTGCAAACCAAAGGGCATGACACGCCACTGGAAAAGGCCGCGTCCGGGTACCGCGAAAGCCGTGTAGGGGCGACTGTTTGATTCCAGCGGTATTTGCCAGTAGCCGTTCTTCAGGTCGAGGCTACTTATATATTTCGCTTGTCGTAGTTTGTCCAAGATGTGCTGTGTCCTTGGCAGCGGGTATGCGTCGGGAACTGACTTGGCATTGAGCTGCCGGTAGTCCACGCAAAGCCTCCACTTACCGTTCTTTTTCTTAGCTAACACGATCGGGGCGCTATGTGGGCTGCAGGATGGCTCGATGCATCCCTTCGCGATGTGCTCGTCGATCTCGTTGTTAATTATGCTCTGCATCGCTGGATTGCGCGGGAAATACCGTTGCTTGATGGGACGGTCGTCAGTCAGGATGATCTTGTGTTCGGCTACCGTCGTCACTCCGCTCATCGCCTCGAACTTTTTGAGTTCTACTGCCAGAAATTCTCGTATGCGATCCGCCTCGCCTTCTATACCACTATGTTCATTGCTGGGTGTGTCGCCGTTAATTCCGTTCCTGACGTCGTACATGCCGTTCCTCGCACTCGGTGGTGTTATACTCTGAATGGCCTCCGCCGTGGCTGCAGGAGGCAGTGTGTGCTGAGCAAGGGGTCTGGTTAGCACGAGGTGTCCTCCTCCATATGATGTGGCTGCTCCTAGGCTCCCCAACGTATCTAGGCCAAGTATAATGTCGTCGATTGCCCCAGGCATCACATGTAGGACTGTGTGCAATGACGAATCTCCGAGGCGTACCTCTGTCCTTACGGCATCGAAAATCGTAGTGCTGACTTCGTTGGCCATTGTTATTTCGATGGCCACTCTTACCCTCTCCCCGCTTCCAGAACTCACCACGTGATTCGCGAGGGTGGCTGAAACGAAGCTCCTTGAGGCCCCTGTATCGATAACTGCCTCCGACGATACTGCTCCAATCTGAGCTGGGGCATATAGGCGACCGTGTTCCTGGTACATGACTACTGCTGATTCGGCGCTGGGTTCAGTGGGCTCACCGCGCCTTGTCCTTGGTGAAGCCCTCCGTCGTTTCCCTGACGTCGACGGTAGCATTCAATCGTGCGTATATCGTTTCGACCGCACTCCCAACAAAAAATTTTCCGTGGGTTACGACATCTCCTTGCATAGTGTCCTTCTTGGCCACACCTTCTACATACCCTGCTCGGATCGAAAACCCAAGTTTCTGGTGGTGAGTGGCGCTGTACCCTCCGTGCCTGCTGGTGGGATGATCGTTCCGACTGCGGTGATGAAGCTGTAGTTTTGTCACCGACGACGTGTCTCGCTATTTCGCGACGTGATCCATCTGATGTCCGTCGGTAACCTTCGTGGATACCTTCATATTCCTCGGCGAGAGAGATGAGTTCTCCTAGGGTGTTGAAATCTTTTCGGCGAATGTAGAGTAAATAATCGGGGTGGCTATTGCGGAAAATTCTTTCCAGGCGTTGCTCGTTGCTGTATCCGGCGTGTCTCATCAAGCTTTGTATCCCTTGGACATAATCTTTATATCTTTCGCGGGTGTGCTGCCTTTTTTGCCGTATTTCGTCCTCGAGACGCTCGAAGTACCTGGCTGGTAGAAAGAAGCTTAAAAAGTCGCGCTTAAAGGTCGTCCAGTTGCTCCAGTGTACGTTGTTATTGCGGTACCATTGAAGAGCGGTGCCACCTAGCAATTCGGGCATCGTTTTTGGGAGCAAGTCTACGTTTAGCGTATAGACACCGGCTAGTTCTTCCAGCCATTCGGCGAAAGCTAGAGGGTCCCGTCCACCTTCATATTTCACTGACCACTTTCTTACCTGGTCGATGATGGGTGCGAATATAACGGTCGGTGCCTGACATGCACCGTTGGGTGGTACCGCTACTTCGGATGATGCGCACTGTTGTGGGGGTACTGTGTTCCTGGGAGGGAACGCAAACTGGTTGTGCTCAGCTGGTCTATCGGCGATATTCATGGTTCCGCCTCTGTTCGGCGAGATCGGTGTCTTAGACTCATTTTCCTCACTCGTGTTTGCTGTATTTTCCTTCCTATACGCGGCTTCTAAGGATAACAAATATTGTGTGTATTTCCGAGTCAACATTTGGTTTTGAAGCCATGGCTGCTATGCGCTTTCTGATTTCTCGGGTGGTGCCTGTCTGCTCAATGCCCAGCTCCTGTGTAATGGATATAAGCTGCTCCTTTGAAATATTGTCTAGCCACGTGGTGTCAATCTGATCGGCCATTTTTCTGTTAGGTTTCTAGTCAGGAATGTTCCTTCTGACGTTGTACGATTTGCAGGGTCCCTGCTGGGGCGCCAATTGTAACGAAGCTTTTCCTTGCTCCGGTGCTTCTTCAGTAATTGCTGGGGTATACTCGCCGTGTCCAAGGTTCGTTTACAATGAATTTGTATTTCGGGGCGCCTTGCAAATCGTTTTCATATAAATTCACTTTATTGGTAAATTCCCTAAATTATAATATAAAATGTATAAAATGTGTATCTATAATTCACTTAATTTCATTGCTTGCTTTATAATTCGTGATGGGCTAGCGGTCCCTCGTGTCCCGTTAGGAACGTTCTGTTAGGGCGCCGTACTGGTCGCCGTCTAGGTATGTGTGAATGTGTCTCGGTGACGCCTTGCGCCGGCGTGTTCCTATTATGGTTAGTGGCAGTGCTAAGCCTGCTGCGGCCAGCGTCGTACGCCTGCGTATCTCTGCTGCGGCCAGCGTCGTATGTACGCGTAGTTCTGCTGCTGCCAACGTCGTGCGTATTCGTGGCTCTGCCAGCGTCGTATTTATGGGTGGCTCTGCTGCCAACGTCGTGTGTATGCGTGACTCTGCTGTGGCCAACGTCGTATATTTGCGTAGCTCTGCTGCGGCCAACGTCGTATGTAAGCGTGACTCTGCTGTGGCCAACGTCGTGTGTATGCGTGACTCTGCCGCCGAGGCTTATGGCGATGGCGCGCGGGCTCGTGACGTTGTGGGCCTTCGCTTAGCGGGGAGCGAGCGTAGTTTAAGGCGTTGTAGAGCGGTCAAAACCAGCTTACCCACAATCCTCAACCCACGGCTCTCTCCTATGACGGGAACTGCCTTGCGATGGTCAAAACCGATACGCCTTTCAGATGCCCTTCAATTGCTGCTCAGGTGACAGTCGCAACTTTGCGCCCCGTTATGTGAGATCCGTTAGTCTCGGTACAGTCACGTTGTTGCGTTTCACCTCGACTCACTCCTACTGCGGTTGCCGACGTACTTCTGCCGCGGACGACGTTTGGCTGAGCGCGGGATCACGATGCTGTGGAGGGCGTTTGCTTGCGAGGGAGCAAGCGTGATCTAAAGCGTTGTAGAGCTGTCAAAACCTGCTTACCCACAATCCTCAGTCCACGACTTTCTCCTATGAAACGCACTGGCTTGCAATGGTCAAAACCGATATGCCTTCCAGAGCGCTCCAATAGTAGCTCCGGTCGCAACCACAACCGCGTGCTGACTGCCTGCTGTCTGCTCGTGTTGCCCTTTTTATAGCCAATGCTCTAGATATTGCTAGCATAGTTCGTTGCGTTGCCATGGTTACGGTGTTGCTGTGGCGTGTTGCGGCAACTTGTTGCGCTAGTGATGTTTCTGACACTTGTTTGTGTCCCGTGTTGTGTTGGCAATGTTGCTAATCGTGTTTTTATGATGTTTCAGAGACTTGTTTGTGTCTCGTGTTGTCTGTAGTACTGCTCCTGTGTTATGGGGTGGTGGTTTTGTGTGGGCCAAATTAATGGATTATATTTGGTCCTCACAATGTATTCCAAAGAATAATGTATTGAAGTGATAAATTTTAAAGTGATATATGTATGAATATTAACTTGGGTCGATTTGTATGGACGAAAGTTAACCAATATCGCGCCATCGGTTTTTCGATAGGATTTGGGCTCAAGAAAAGAGTTCCACTACGAATACCCAAAAAAATTATTTTCGAGCCTGCGAAAAAAATAATGGCGAAAGGGTACATTTTTTGACCAAAACCCAAAAAATATTTTTTTTTTCAAAAAACTGTTGCAAAAATCAATGGCGCGATATCGGTTGATAAATCGACCCAGTCTAATATACATACTTTTTATATATATGAAATATAATGAATAACATAAATTTCGGCTAGTATGTCAACTGTTGTTACATTGATGAATAAACTGAGTAGTATGCCAACTGGTATGTTGATGTTGAATACACTGAGTAGTATGTCAGTTGGTAGGATATTGGTGTATATAATAACTAGTATGCCATCTGGTATAATGCTGGCGCAAAGGCTGACTAGTATGTTAATTGGTATGAGTCTGATGGGTATGCTGACTAGTATGTCATGTGGTATGGTGTTGGTGTATATAATGACTAGTTTGTCAATTGGTATGATGCTGATGCAGAGGCTGGCAATTGATATTTCGTAGGACATCGCTGTGTTAAAAATACCAGTTGCTAATATGGAAAAAAGACAGAACTCATACTAGTTGAGATTTTTGCCAAACTAGAATTCTTGTAGTATACAACTAGTTGGTTTGACTGCAGGGTTTCTGAACATGAAGCCGGTATACGAAAACAAAAACAAAGCACGCCATTAGCGCAGCATGCAATAACGAATGATCACAGAGCTGACTTTGCAGGCACGAAAGTTTTAAATAAAGAATTGCGAGAAAGAAAACGATACACTTTAGAGAGCCTACGAATACTGCAAAATAGAGAAAAGACAATCAACAGGAAGGAAGATACTGACAATATTGCCGCAGCTTATTCATTATGTTTATAGTGTTTAATGTGACAAAGTGTACCGCAAATCGATGGTACCGATTTTATATGTAGTTAATGGTGTAATTTTTGTAAATTTTATTTATTTTCAATTTGTAATTTTGTCTACTGCCACATCTAAAGTAAGTTGATTTTCAGAAGTATATGAATTTGTTCATCTGTTTCGCTGTGTGTTAGGTAAAGAACTGCGAGAATGAAAACGATACACTTTAGAGAGCCTAAGAATACTGCAAAATAGCGAAAAGACAATCAACAGGAACAAAGATACTGACAATATTGCCGCAGTTTAGTTATTATGTTTATAGTGTTTAATGTGACAAAGTGTACCACAAATCGATGGTACCGATTTTATATGTAATTAATGGTGTAATTTTTGTAAATTTTATTTATTTTCAATTTGTAATTTTGTCTACCGCCACATCTAAAGTAAGTTGATTTTCAGAAGTTATTTGTTTTTAATTTAAATTTAATTGTATTTGTTCATCTGTTTCGCTGTGTTTTGTCTGTGGATATACATATATTCATAAGCATTTAAAAATTTTAGTATTGTAACTTTTTGCATTTCTTGTTGTTTTTATTTTATACAATAATAAATAGAATACTACGCCCCTGTTGATGCCAAGGAAATTTGGCGAAACGTTGGGCCGTAAGGTGGAATAAACCTTGTTTTTATTCCACTGCAAGGAAATAGATCAGAATAGCTTATAGGAAACTTAATCTCCACATATGACATACTGATCGGATGAAAATTATTCAAAAATTTTTTGCTTTATGTTAGCACTAGGGAAAATATCATAGGCTAACTTATTTTTTGCTTGTAACTGAGCACATAGTGAGTAACTTGCCGGTGAGCTGGAGACTTGAAACTTGGGCCGTGGGTCAGAACTCGGTGACAATGCAATAATTGATCAAAAAAATTTCGCTAGGCGGCGCATGGATCGAGATATTAAGAAACTTAATTTTGATTTGGGAATTTTTCAATCCATTTTTAACTAATTTCTCGAAACTTGGCGCACAGTTCGAGCCTTGGTGACAATAAAATTTACAGAAAACAAAATTCCGCCAGGTGGCGCGCTAAATGAGATAACTACAAATCCTTGAAAAACGAGGGGAGTCTTGCAATCGATTTTTGAATAATTTCTCGGTGAGCTGGAAATATGAAACTTGAACCGAAAGTCAGAACCCGGTGACAATGCAATAGGTATTTTATCAAAAAATTTCCGCTAGGTGGTGCATGGATCGAGATATTATGAAAATTAATTTTGATTTGGGAATTTTTCAATCCATTTGTAACTAACTTCCCGGTGACCTAGAGACTTGGCGCTTGGTGAAAATACAATCTACAGAAAACAAATTTCCGCTAGGTGGTGCATGGATCGAGATATTAAGAAAATTAGTTTTGATTTCGGAATCTTTCAATCCAGTTTTAGCTAACTTCCCTGTGACCTAGAGATTTGAAACTTGGTGCACAGTTCGAGGCTTGGTGACAATACAATTTACAGAAAAGTAAATTCCGCTAGGTGGCGCTCTAAGTGAGATAACTAAAAATCCTTGAAAAACGGGGGAAATCTTGCAACCGATTTTTGAGCAACTTAAGAAAATTAATTTTGATTTGGGAATTTTTCAATCCAATTTTAACTAACTTCCCGATGACCTAGAGACTTGGCGCTTGGTGAAAATACAATCTACAGAAAACAAAATTCCGCTAATTGGCGCGCTAAGTCAGATAACTACAAATCCTTGAAAAATGAGGGGAATCTTGCGATCGATTTTTGAATAACTTCCCGGTGACCTGGAGATATCAAACTTGAGCCGTAAGTCAGAACCCGGTGACAATGCAAATTTTATCAAAAAATTCCGCTAGGTGGCGTATGAATCGAGATACTAAGAAAACTAATTTTGATTTGAGAATCTTTCAATCAATTTTTAACTAATTTCCCGGTGACCTAGAGACTTGAAACTTGGCGCACAGTTCGAGGCTTGGTGACAATACAATTTACAGAAAACAAAATTCCGCTAATTGGCGCGCTAAGTCAGATAACTACAAATCCTTGAAAAATGAGGGGAATCTTGCAACCGATTTTTGAATAACTTCCCGGTGACCTGGAGATATGAAACTTGAGCCGTAAGTCAGAACCCGGTGACAATGCAAATTTTATCAAAAATTCCGCTAGGTGGCGTATGAATCGAGATACTAAGAAAACTAATTTTGATTTGGGAATCTTTCAAACCATTTTTAACTAACTTTCCGGTGACCTAGAGACTTGAAACTTGGCGCGCAGTTCGCGGCTTGGTAACAATACAATTTAGAGAAAACAAAATTCCGCTAGGTGGCGCGCTAAGTGAGATAACTAAAAATCCTTGAAAAACGGGGGGAATATTGCAACCGATTTTTGAATAACTTCACGGTGACCTGGAGGTATGAAACTTGAGCCGTAAGTCAGAACCCGGTGACAATGCAATATTTTATCAAAAAAAAATCCGCTAGGTGGCGCATGGATTGAGATATTAGGAAAATTAATTTTAATTTGGGCATCTTTCAATCCATTTTTAACTCACTTCCCGGTTAACTTAGCACATAGTTCGAGACCCGGTGACAATACAATTTATAGAAAAAAAGTTCCGCTATGTGGCGTGCTAATTGAGGTAACTACAAATCTGTGAAAAACGAGGGGAATCTTGCGATCGATTTTTGAGTAACTTGCCGGTGAGCTAGCGACTTGAAACTTGGGCCGTGGGTCAGAACCTGGTGACAATGCAACATTTGATCAAAAAAAAAATTCGCTAGGTGGCACGCGGATCGAGATAGTAAGAAAACAAATTTTAATTTGGGAATTTTCAACCCATTTTTAACTAACTTTCCGGTTACCTAGAGACTTGAAACTTGGCACTTAGTTAGAGGCCTGGTGACAATACAACCTATAGAAAACAAAGTTGCTGGGTGGCACGCTAGCTAATATAGCTGCATCCTTTAAAAACAGGGGGAATCTTACAATCGATTTTTGAGTAACTTCCCGGAGAGCTGGAGATATGAAACTTGATCCGTAAGTCAGAACCCGATGACAATGCAATATTTCATCAAAAAAATTCCGCTAGGTGGCGTATGGATCGAGATATTAAGAAAATTAACTTTGATTTGGGAATCTTTCAATCCATTTTAGACTTGAACCTTGGCGCACTGTTCGAGGCTTGGTGACAATACAATTTACTTACTTACTTACTTACTTACTTAATTGGCGCTTAACCGTCTAAACGGTTATGGCCGTCCAACAAGGCGCGTCAGTCGCACCTTCGCTCCGCCAACCGGCGCCAATTGGTCACACCACGGGAGTTTAAATCGTTTTCCACCTTGTCCTTCCAACGGAGTGGGGGCCGTCCTCTACCCCTGCTTCCATAGGCGGGTTCCGATAGAAACACTTTCTTGGCCGGAGCATCATCTTTCATTCCAATAACATGGCCTTGCCAGCGCAGCCGCTGCGTTTTAATTCGCTGGTCTAGGTTGATGTTGCGTATAGCTCGTACAGCTCATCATTAAATATTCTTCGTACTCGCCATCGCCAATGCGTAGAGG
This sequence comes from Eurosta solidaginis, assembly GCF_040869045.1. Classification (NCBI taxonomy): domain Eukaryota; kingdom Metazoa; phylum Arthropoda; class Insecta; order Diptera; family Tephritidae; genus Eurosta; species Eurosta solidaginis. Next base: position 163,134,366 of record NC_090319.1, read on the forward strand.
TCCATAAATCTTTCGATGAAGTTTTCTCTCGAACACTCCCAAAGCCGCTTCATCTGCTGTTGTCATGGTCCATGCTTCTGCTCCATATAGCAGGACGGGTAATATAAGTGACTTGTAGAGTATGATTTTCGTTCGCCGAGAGAGGACTTTACTTTTCAATTGCCTACCTAGTCCAAACTAGTATTTATTGGCAAGATTGATTCCTCGCTGGATTTCAGTGCTGATATTGTTGCTAGTATTGATGCTGGTTCCCAAAACAATGCAATACAATTTACAGAAAACAAAATTCCGACAATACAATTTACAAGTTTTACAAAATTCCGCTACGTGGCGCCCAAAGTGAGATAACTACAAATCCTTGAAAAACGAGGGGAATCGTGCAATCGATTTTTGAGTAACTTCCCGGCGAGCTGGAGATATGCAACTTGAGCCGTAAGTCAGAACCCGGTGACAATGCATTATTTTATCAAAAAAATTCTGCTAGGTGGCGCATGGATCGAGAAATTAGGAAAATTAATTTTAATTTGGGAATCTTTCAATCCATTTTAACTAACTTCCCGGTTACCTAGAGGCTTGTAACTTAGCGCATAGTTCGAGACACGGTGACAACACAATTTATAGGAAACAAAGTTCCGCTAGGTGGCGCGCTAAGTGAGATAACTAAAAATCCTTGAAAAACGGTGGGAATATTGCAACCGATTTTTGAATAACTTCCCGGTGACCTGGAGATATGAAACTTGAGCCGTAAGTCAGAACCCGGTGACAATGCAAATTTTATCAAAAATTCCGCTAGGTGGCGTATGAATCGAGATACTAAGAAAACTAATTTTGATTTGGGAATCTTTCAAACCATTTTTAACTAACTTTCCGGTGCTAATTGAGTTAACTACAAATCCCTGAAAAAAACGAGGGGAATCTTGCGATCGATTTTTGAGTAACTTGCCGGTGAGCTACCGATTTGAAACTTGGGCCGTGGGTCAGAACCCGCTGACAATACAACATTTGATCAAAAAAATTCGCAAGGTGGCACGCGGATCGAGATAGTAAGAAAAAAATTTTAATTTGGGAATCTTTCAATCCATTTTTAACTAAATTCCCGGTTACCTAGAGACTTGAAACTTGGCATTTAGTTAGAGGCCTGGTGACAATATAACGTATAGGAAACAAAGTTCCGCTAGGTGGCGTGCTGGTAAAGATAACTGGAATTACTTTACAAACAGGGGGAATCTTGCGATCGATTTTCATTTCATTTAATTTTTCGCAAGTAAGAACCCGATGACAATGCAATATTTTATCAAAAAATTACACTATGTGGCGCATGGATCGAATATTTAGAAAACTAGTTTTAAATTGGGAATCTTGCAACCGATTTTTAACTAACTTCGTGGATATCTAGAGAATTAAAACCTGAAATATAGTTGAAAACTCGGTGACAGTACAATGTTTGATCAAAAAATGTGAGCTACGTAACGCACAAGTCGAACTATTTAGAAGATTAGGCCATACCTTCATGGCTAGCCTCCTGAGTGTTGCAGGCGTTGTAGAACTTCACCTCATTGAAGGCCCAACTCAATGCACGTCCTTGCATACTTTTAGGCGTACGCGACTTTCACCACGTTTTTTTAATACTTTCAGGCGTATGCGAATTTCACCACGATTTTCAGCAAATTAAGCAGCTGACAAACGAGGTGGAATTCTCTTTTTATGATGCGAGGTGGAATTCTGTTGTTTTCGCCAGGGTTGTCAGCGAAAATTCCACTAATTATCTTAAATCTTGCTATTTTGAACATATAAATAAAGATAAGAATTTTCATTTAGGAATTACTTAAATTACTTATCAAAGTTGCAATTGCCTTTCTGTAGGCAATACTAAAAAAATTTAAAATAAAAAGATGATAAAAAATTTTAATGGACCAAAAAATAGAAGGCAATTTTTCCTTTAATACAGACATAGTCTTGTTGAATTTTGACTAAAAAACTTTAACAATAGCTCCTGTAAAAGAATTTTGGGATTTAAAATTATAAAGGTAGAGCGCGTGTTTTTAAATAACAAAGTAGTTAATCCCAAGTACAGGGTTTGCCATAATTGAAAGATTGGGCTCCACCTTTATAGTTTTAAATCCCAAAAGTCTTTTACAAGAGCTATTGTTAAAGTTTTTTAGTCAAAATTCAACAAGACTATGTCTGTATTAAACGAAAATTTGCCTTCTATTTTTTGGTCCATTTATATAAAGGTAGTCCTTAAAATTTTTTATCATCTTTCTTTTTATATATATAAATATAGATAGACTGAAGCTATCAAATTTTTTTAACGTGGGCAGATTACAAAACGTCCAAAAGGAATGAGAGCCACACTCAACAATGCAGTCAAACTTTAGTAAAATAACCTAAGTTTGTACGCCAGCCATAGTTCTGAAAAACCCATTAGTAGGGAAGGTGCCATGCCCCTTTTTTCCCAATTCCACATTTTAATGGAGGTGTTAGGACTTAACATCATATAGATTATTTCCAATTTTCATTATCCTACCATTACTACATCCAGAGATATGCACTAAGATATATTCCATTTGTATGGGAGGTGTCACGTCCCTTTTATATATCGAAATTATTTTTAGCCTAAAGCCTTCGTGTTGATCGAAGGAAACTATAGCCAAAATCTGGCGATGATTGAAGTGTGGGAAATGCGTTTCCATAGGTAACACACAGACAAACAGAATTTGATTTTTATTATTATTATTTTATTATTATTTATTATTACCTTTATATTAAGTCCCTTTCATATTTGTCCCCTCATTTCCATACGAATTTTAGACCCACGGAAAGTCTGTTTCGGTACATTCCCGTTGAGCTAGACACTTGATACTTAGAACATAATTCAGATCTGGGAGACATTAAAATGAAAGTAAAAAAAAATCAGCTTGCCGGTGCACGGATCGAGATATACAGAAATTTAATTTTAAAATGGAAATTTTGCGATCGACTTTTAACTAACTCGGTGACCCAGAGACTTGAAACTTAGAACATAGTTTGCGAGTCGATGGTACTACAATTCGTGGAAAGCCAAATGCCGCCATGTGGCAGACGAATCGAGATAAACGAAAATCCCTGAAAAAACGCAGGGAGTCTTGCGATCGATTTTTAAGTAACTTCGCGGTGAGCTAGAGACTTGAGACTTGGGCCGTGAGTCAGAACCCGGTGACAATGCAATATTTGATCAAAAAAATGTCGCTAGGTGGCGCATTCATACATTTAAAAGCAATAAGGGTAATCCCCGCTTAAAAACTCATATTCTATTTCTACTTATACCTATTTACACTAATATTTATGAACTACAATGTACATATTTCCTGTATGTAAATTCAGCATGTTGGAATGACCTTATTTCGGTCGCATGGATCGAGATGTTAAGAAAATTAATTTTGATTTGGGAATCTTTCAATCCATTTTTAACTAACTTCCCGGTGACCTAGAGACTTGAAACTTGGCACGCAGTTCTAGACTTGGTGACAATACAATTTACAGAAAACAAAATTCCGCTAGGTGCCGCGCAGTGAGATAACTACAAATCCTTGAAAAACGAGGGGAATACTGCAATCGATTTTTTATTAACTTCCCGGTAAGCTGGAGATATGAAACTTGATCCGTAAGTCAGAACCCGGTGGCAATGCAATATTTTATCAAAAAAGGTCTGCTAGGTGGCGCATGGATCGAGATATTAGGAAAATTAATTTTAATTTGGGAATCTTTCAATCCATTTTTAACTAACTTCCCGGTGACCTAGAGACTTAAAACTTGGCGCACAGTTCGAGGCTAAGTGGCAATACAATTTACAGAAACCAAAGTTCCGCTAGGTGGCACGCTAATTGAGATAACTACAAATCCCTGAAAAACGAGGGGAATTTTGCGATTGATTTTTGAGTAACTTGCCGGTGAGCTAGCGACTTGAAGCTTGAGCGGCTTTTAACTAACTTCTCGGTGACCCAGAGACTTGAAACTTAGAACATAGTCTATAAGTCGATGGTACTACAATTCGTGGAAAACCAAATGCTGACAGGTTTCACACGAATCGAGATAAACGAAAATCCCTGAAAAAAACGCAGGGAGTCTTGCGATCGATTTTAAAGTAACTTCGCGGTGAGCTAGAGAATTGAGACTTGGCCGTAAGTCAGAACCCGGTGGCAGTGCAATATTTGATTAAAAAAATTTCACTAGGTGGCGCATGGATCGAGATATTAAGAAAATTAATTTTAATTTGGGAATTTTTCAATCCATTATTAACTAAATTCGCGGTTACCTAGAGACTTGTAACTGAGCACATAGTTTGAGACCCGGCGACATTATATTTTATAGAAAACAGAGTTCCGCTAGGTGGCGCGCTAAGTGAGATAACTGCATATCCCTGAAAAACGAGGGGAATCTTGCGATCGATTTTTGAGTAACTTGCCGGTGAGCTAGAGACTTGAAACTTGGGCCGTGGGTCAGAACCTGGTGACAATGCAATATTTTATCAAAAAAAAATTCCGCTAGGTGGCGCATGGATTGAGATATTAAGAAAATTAATTTTAATTTGGGAATCTTTCAATCCATTTTAACTAACTTCCCGGTTACCTAGAGACTTGTAGCTTAGCACATAGTTCGAGACCCGGTGACAATACAATTTATAGAAAACCAAGTTCCGCCAGGTTGCGTGATATTTGAGATAACTACAAATCCATGAGATACGAAGGGAATATTGCGATCGATTTTTGAGTAACTTACCGGTGAGCTAGCGGCTTGAAGCTTGGGGCATGGGTCAGAACCCGGTGACAATGCAACATTTTATGAAAAAAAATTCGCTAGGTGGCACGCGGATCGAGATATTAAGAAAATTAATTTTAATTTGGGAATCTTTCAATCCATTTTTAACTAACTTCCCGGTTACCTAGAGACTTGAAACTTGGTACTTAATTAGTCCGTAAGACACTTAGTCCGCGACAATACAACTTATAGAAAACAAAGTTCCGCTAGGTGGCGCGCTAGTTAAGATAACTGCAAATCCTTTAAAAACAGGGGGAATCTTGTGATCGATTTACATTTCATTTCATTTTTTCGTAAGTCAGAACAATGCAAAATTTTATCAAAAAAATTCCACTATGTGGCGCATGGGTCGAAATAATGAGAAAACTAGTTTTAAATTGGGAATCTTGCAATCGATTTCTAACTAACTTCCTGGATATCTAGAGACTGTAAACCAGAAATATAGTTTAAAACTCGGTGACAGTACAATGTTTCATCAAAAATTTGAGGTACGTAACGCACAAGACGAACTATTTAGAAGATTAGGCCATACCTTCATGGCTAGCCTCCTGAGTGTTGCAGGCGTTGTAGAGCTCCACCTCGTTGAAGGCCCAACTCAATGCACGTACTTGCATACTTTTAGGCGTACGCGACTTTAATCACAATTCTTTTAGATTTTCAGGCGTAAGCGAATATCTTCTATGACTTTCAACCCGACCTTTGATGCCCAGGTATGAATATCCCGAAGCGCCCATCCATCAAAGAGCTAATCGTTGGAAGGCACTTCCCACTTATCACAATTGCAACGTCATCCGCGTAAGGCGTATGCTTTATGGGTCCCTCATCGAATCGCCTGAGCAGTTGGTTGATGACCAGCGTCCACAGCAGAGGTGATAGCACCCCCCCTGCGGCGTTCCCCTGTCCCCTGATTTCGTGGCCTCTTGCCATCCCCACTGTGATGTAATCTTCCTGCAATTTAACATGCAGCCGATCCATATCGTTAAGGCTGGACGTACTTTAATGTAATTAGGACCATTCATAATCGCCCATTTAGAAACGTTATTGAAAGCCCCGGCAATGTCTAAGAAGACTCCTAGAGCATACTCCTTATATTACAGAGCTTTCTCTATGCTTATTACCGCCCTATGCAATGCGATGTCTACCGACTTGCCTTTGGTGTACGCATGTTGTGTTGTGGAGAGCAGCTTTTCACCCATGTTGGACTTTATGTACACATCTATCAGCCTCTCAAAGGTTTTGAGCAGAAGTGATGTTAAACTAACGGGTCTATAGTCTTTGGGATACACGTGACTCTTCTCCCCGCCTTTGGTTGGAAAGCTACACGAGCAGTTCTCCAAGAGTTCGGTACATGTTTCAGTCTTATGCACCCATCGAATATTATTTTAATTCATTCCTCGACCGCCCTACTTGAAACTTGTACCATGGCCAGCAATATGCCATCTGGGCCCGGCGATTTAAACTTAGAAAACGTATTCACTGCCCATTCGATCTTGGTATCGGTCACCAAGCCCGGCACTACCCGCTCCGTGATCGAAGTGTGAGTGCTGTCTGCTGGCTCTTCTAAACCATCTCCCTATGGGAAATGTGCACCGAGAAGCACCTCAAGGGATTCCTCACTTTTACGTGACCATTCCCCGTTTTCTTCCTTTATTAGTCCCTGGACTATGTTTCCCCTTGCTAGACTTTTCTCAACAGCACTGTTTCGCTGGAGCACTCTATGTCCGTACAGAAACTTTTCCATGGGTTTTTCTTCGCCCTTGAAATTTCACGCTTGTAGATCCCCAGTAGATACCTGTACTCATCCCGACACGCTTCGCCTTCCCCGGTCTTTGCTAGCTTAAACATTTATTTTACCTGCCTTCTTAGAAGAGTCAGCTCATTGATCCACAATGGCGGCTTTGCTTTTCCTTTGAATCTTCTTAGAGGGCAAGCTTTGCTATACGCAGTCACAAGCGTCCTTGTTAGGAATTCATTGGACTCCTCCAGTTCTTCCACATTGGCAACCTCTTTGGCTTGTACCAGTTTCGTTTCTAACTGTTTCTGGAATTTAGTCCAGTTTGTTGTCCTAGGGTTTCTAAGGGTTCCTCCCTTCTCTACCCTCTTTAGGGGGATGCTGAAGCTGATATACGCATGGTCGGAGAAGGATGTTCTATCAAGAACCATCCAATCATACCTTAATATATCACGTTCGGAGCTCAGTGTAATATCCAAAACATTGTTGGATGTTGGACCAATGAATATAGGGACATTTCCCCTGTTCACTATCTGCAAATTGGTTTGCAGGATGTAACAAAATAGAGATTCGCCTCTCTCGTTCGTATCTGCTCCTCCCCACGAATTGTGGTGCGCATTTTCATCCGCGCCTATGACCAACAGCCCTTTGCGCCCATCGTCCTGTACTAGCCTCTTGCACTGCATGGGTGGAACTTCCGTAGTATGGGCCATGTAGCAGGATGCCAGGATAAATGCCTGCTTATTCCTTTGCTCAGCGGCCACCACTACGAGGTCCTCAGTAATGTAATTAGACAGCATATATGAATGCAGTTGTTTCCTTACCATTACTACAGCTCGCACCCGTCCTTCCGTTTGCGATAGTAAACGCCAAATCCGCGAGCGCTAAGTCCTGAAACCTTTCCACCCGATGAGGTCCACGGCTCCTGGATCAGCGCCACGTCAAACGAACCCTCCTCAAGGGTTAGGAGGAGTTCGCTCGACGCCACTTTACTGTGTTGGAGGTTTATCTGTAGGACTCGCGGCACCATTGGGCTGTTTGTCCCCCTCCAGCACCTTCGTCGTGACGTCGTCGTCCTCCCCTAGCCCTCTTTGTTTACAATCTTCGAAGTCCCCCTCAGCCTCTTGTAACTGTTGTGGGGTATCCCTCTGTGCGACTCACAGCACCATCTGGCTGTTGGTCCTCTTCTAACACCTTCGTGGTGACGTCGGCTACCTCCACCTGTCTTTTCTCCCTTAGTCTTTTGAGGTCCTTTTCGACTCCGCCCACCTCTAGCGTGTTAGGATTTTTATCCTCGGGATTTCTTTTCCTGAGTCGCATGTAAATTTTGCCAGTGCGAAAGGACATTTTGCCAAGCTGCGTGTACAAAATATCCTCCGCCTGGTTGTTTATTTGGAAGATGTAGAACTGACCTTACTCAATAGGCCGAGATACGGTAAATTGCTTCCAATCCTCTGTCGGTATGTTCGGATTCTGATTCTGCAGAAGTCGCAGTGTATCCTCCGGCTTCATCACGCATGGTATTCATACCATAACTTTTGGTACCGTAAGGATTTGCGCTTTATCCACCACCTCAAACCGCGCGTTCATGCCTTGCCTTTGGAGGTTTGGAACCACTTCCTCCAGCCGCCGCAAGCTCGCGATATTGTCGCACGCTATCATCTTCACACCATTATACCATTCCCCCTAATCAAAGGTTGGAAGGGGCTTACTTGATTGTTCCCGCATCATCTGAAGCATTAAGCTAATAAGCTCCCTTTCCAGAGATCTCCACCTTTCAGTATTCATTTGTCCGAAAGGACTGCTATGATCAACCAGCGCCACAGTCAGTGACTGCTTTGCCACATCACTCATCTTCTCGGGAAAAGCCGGAGTCTTAGTGTTATCTCCCTTTGGCACCTCCGAGAAAGTCGCAGTCTTAGAATTAACTCCCTTTAGCACCTCCGAGAAAGCCGGAGTCTTAGCGGTATCTCCCTTTGGCTTAGCTCCTACTTCCGTAGTTGGAACTTCCCTCTAACTCGCAGCTTTCGAGGTAGTTGCTACTTCGCTATTGGGGCCAATCTGTCTTACAGTTTTGGGCCTACTTCTCTTGTCTATGCGTCTGCCCTGCCTCGCGGCTCTAGGACTGGGTCCTTTTGCCTCTTGAAAGCAGGCTTGTCACCTTCCGCCGAATGTTGCCTCTTCATTCTGCCATTCGATGCTTCTTCCTCGTCGTACCGGTTGCAAAACCGAGGGTTTCTAGCAACAAACTTTTTGAACTGCCTTCGATCTACTTCTACCGCCTTGTGGGCCCATTCCAAGCGCTCGATCTCCACTTCTGTTTTTTCGACCACTGCTCCCAAGCGTTGTACAACTCTTAGTGCTGCGCGGTACTGCGAGAGAACTCTTTTACTTTCTCTGATCTGTACCCTTCTCCACTCTTCTACTCCGTTTTCTTTTGTGTGCTTCTCCAACACGGAGTTCTTTGAATCAGCACTACTCTCGCTCCCCGAGTCCGACGCATCGCTTAATGCGCATTCGTCGTAATTGGCTTGCGACTCAGTCCTCCTCTTATCATCCTCCTTATTACAATTTGGTAACGAGCCGTTCATCTTGGTCGTACGACCACCTGCCCGACAAGGCGGGCTCAGCGGCCCATTACTGTGGTAAGGTCATCAATACTTCCCGAGGTGGCCAGGTATCGGAAAGGCTCCGTTCGAATACAGCCGAATTTATCCCCTGGCTGCAAATCGTCCAATAGGCACGGTCCGCATAACACCCTGGATTAGGGGGTTGGCAGTTCTTGGTCACCGACATTCCGCCGCCCTCCTATGAGGCGAAGCGGCTTAGATACCAGTCCTAAACAGCTCCGCCTCATAGTCGGACGCTATACAGATCGGCTAAGCCCTCACACCAACGGCAAGGTGTCTACCTTAGTGAGGGTCGCTTAGGAATTGCTTAAATTACTAATCAAAGTTGCAATAGCCTTTTTGTAGGCAGTACTAAAAAATTGAAAATAAAAAAATGATAAAGAGCATGTGTTTAAATTTTAAATAATCAATTAGCTCCTCTCAAGCACATGGTTTGCCTTAAATTGAAAGATTGCGCTCTACCTTTATAGCTTTAAATCTCAAAATTTTTTACAAGAGCTATTGTTAAAGTTTTTAGTCAAAATTCAACAAGACTATGTCTGTATTAAATGAAAAATTGCCTTCTATTTTTTGGTCCATTTATATAAAGTTAGTCCTTAAAATTTTTTTTATCATCTTTTTATTAATTATCTTTACTAGTCGACAACTTGTCGGCAAAATGATGATCAACAATTTTCAGTGATTCTGAAAAGATTGAAAGATACGAATGGACTATGAATAAAGAAAATATGCAAAGAAGGCAAACTGGAATAAGGTTTACAACAACGAAGGCATGACGTGGCTGTATGCGTTTACAACACTTCAACCATCGTAGGAGTGCGGGCTGAAATCCCACACCCGGGAGAAAAGGCTTTGAGGAGATTTACAAGGTACAAACGAAACAGCTGTCGCCTTGTCCGTCCTGATGCCACGTTTCTATCGTTTCCTACGCCGATGACTGCACAATAATGGCCACAGGCCCAGGCCCACAGATCGATGAGCTATGTAACAAAATAAACGGCTACCTCTCTGATCTCTCCAGCTTCTTCACCTCGCAAAACCTGACATTATCACCGACTAAATCATCGGCGACCTTATTTACAACATAGACGTCCCAAATGTTGACCATTTTGAACGTCCACGTCAATGGCACTACGCTACCGACTGTCCTACACCCCAATATCTTTGGTTTGAACTTCGATCAGCATCTACATTTTGGTGAGCATGCAGCCGCAATTGTACCGAAAATCCAGAGCCGTAATAAAATCCTCAAATCTCTTGCTACCAGTACTTGGGGAAAAGATAAAGAAACGCTCATTACCACTTACAAAGCAATTGGCCAGCCGATTGCATGCTACGCGCCCCCGATATGGTCGCCAAGCCTAAACATTACCCACTGGAAGAAGCTACAAGCCTGCCAAAACACTGCCCTCAGAACCGCCACGGGTCGTCTCCTTATTTTCCCAGAACACCATCTAGATAAGGAGGCGAGAATACTCCCAATAAGGGAAATAAATTAAATGCTAAATAAACAGTTTCTGTTGAATACCCAGAAACCTGGGCATCAAAACAGACATCTGAATAATGAGCCCACACCGCCCAGGGGCTTAAGGAGTCACCTCCGTAAGCACTATGAGGAAATACGTCACCTGAGAACACAGCCGTATGAAGCCAAAAAACATAAACAGATCCTTGGTGAACTCCATAAACAGGCGTCGGACCTCTATGTCAGGAATTGCCCTGTGAATCCAGTACTCAAAGAGCAATACCCTAAACTTGCGGAAGAGGAACGCACACTCCCTAGGGAAATGCGAGTCACTCTAGCCCAACTTCGATCTGGATACTGTAAAAGGTTAAACTCTTACCTATCCAGAATCAACCCCGACATACAAAATGTATGCCCTGCTTGCAACGTGTCCCCCACATGACACCAACCATCCCATCTGTTGAAACAGCAAGTTTCCTCGGACGCTCGTTAGAGGACATTGATGACAATTTGTGATTGGTCAGACCTATTGGATGTGGCGAAGCACTGCTACAACCTTATTTCGGTATTTGAGTACACATGTGTGTATATGGCCAAAGTGAATAAGTCACCGTGACCGATATAAACAAATATGAGTAGTCAATTCATAAGTGCTTGCTTAGCAATATCAAATTAATAGTTCTTGACGTGCGAGGTCTGCATGTGTATAAATATGTAACGAACACTTGAATATAGTGAAAGCAGAACTAATGTTAAGGGCATATTACATTATCCCGGAAGGATCCCCAAATAAACCCGGAATAGTCCCTAAATAAATATGACGGGATCCCGGAAGGGTCCCGAAAACCATCCAGAAATGTTCCTGTAAAAGTCCCGAAATGACCTGACATTATCCAGAAAAAAGTTCCGAAATTGGGCCGACAGAAATTATGCCGGAAAGGTTAACAAATGATCCCGAAATAGTCCCGAGATGACCCTGACGGGATCCAAGATACCATCTAGAAATGATCCCGGAATAGTCTCGAAAAAGTCCCAAAATAACCCCGACGGGATCCCGGACGGATCCCGAAAACTATACAGAAATGATCCCGGAAGGATTTAAATAAGTGGAAGCTAATTATGAAAGCAAGTTAATAAGGCAGCAAGCGCGTTGAAACGAATGAATAGTTACACACAAACAAACATACAGGTAATGCTAATAAAAGCGTGCTAATAAAAACAATTGAAGGAGGGCGGATGCCGGGAGGAGAAGGAGAGCACCACTGATCGTTTTTTTTCAAAATTATTTAGATCTCGATCTGTATGAGTCAGATACCAAAAAGTATTGATTTAGGAGAAAATTTACCTTGAGTTGTAAAAATTTATAGATTTTGCACCACAGAGGGTGAGGAGGGGGGGGGGGGGGGGAGGTTGTCACTGCTCTCTTTGTAAGCCCTCGACTTATTTGACCCTTTGAGTTTGTAATATTGGTGAAGATCAGTATACGTAAAGTTATAATGTGTAAAAATTGTTAAAAAGTAATTATTCGAAGGGGCCGTGGCAGCCCCTCCCCTTTCCATGTTCGAAAAAAATTTCGCCAGTATACTATTGTATCTGCCCAAATTTCTTCAAAATCTGTGCAGCCGTTCTGGCGTGATTCAACTGTTCCTAGGGGGCGGGGACCTCACCCCTTTTAAAAAAATTTAGCTAGTAGATCCTCCACACTATTGGCTATACGTCTGCCAAATTTCATCCAAATCCGTCCAGCCGTTATTGCGTGATTGGGTCACAAAAACAAACGTCTGGACAAATATCCAAACATCCAAACATCTGAACAGCCAAACATCCAAACTTTCCCATTTATAATATACTAGCCTTTACCCGCGGCCCGTCCACAAAGAGCAAATAAAATATATGGGCTATTCACGCTAGCCTGCTTATCAAGTTATCTGTTTCAAAATTATTCTTGCCTAATAAATTTTATTTTTGTAATAGAGTAAAAAAAGTGCTAAATGAGCTGATAACTTGTAAGGCACGCTTACGTACAATACAGTTTTTCGAATTGAAAAAGTACATTTTGTTTTAAGTGAAATTAATTGATATGACAGGGTTGAAGGAACTAGTATACATAGAACAAAGGAGTGATACTACAATCAGCTAAAAACAAAGATATTTTGTGACGGGCTGATCGCGACAAAAGTTTTCTGGTCTGTCATTTCTTTTTTCTATGCGCTCCACGCTCTTTGTATTCTTTCACCCTCTGTTGAAGACATGAGTCTCAATTAATTTAATCGCCTGTATTTATGTATAAATTGCGTGCGGACGGCCCTGCCCTTTCATCTTTTTCCTATATAAAATATTTATAAGAGAGTCACGTAACGGTTCTTTCAAAATTGTAAGCGGTCAAAAGCCGCTCTAGTTGTTCTTCCCTTCATATAAGTTCAGTTAGTTGTCTTTAACTACCGCCGCGTCCGCATCGCAATTATCTTTGTAAATGCGAGTTATCGTATATAGTGATTAAAAGCTAAATAAAGTTTATATTAAAGCACATGAAGTGCCAGTGTATTTAAAGTGCAGTGTTTTTATTTTATTTAAGTGGAAAACTCTCCTTGCGCATCGGCGCTTTCCCATCAATCCCCATCTAAAACTAAGCATTGGTTCTTTAGGGCTATTAATTAACAAGCGACCTAAAAAATCGAAAAATTCCCCAAAAAATAGCGGTACGTTAAACATAAAACTAAATGGAAAAAACAGACAATTTTAAAATATATAAAGTAATAGAAATATTAAATTGAAACGATTACAAAAACGATTAACTAAGTGATACAAAAAAAAACCTCAAATACAAACATATATACATACAAATAAGATCACATAAAAAAGTGCATTAGAGGGGCCCATAAAGTGTTTAAAAAGTTAAGTTTTTAAGAAAATTATTAAGAGTGCGGTAACTTACCTCGATACACACACATATACTTACCAAATAATGCCTGAAAAAATAGGAATAAAGTGAGAAAAGAAATACATCCCTCCATAGGAAAAGAAAAAAAATTTAGAAATTATTAAAACGAAAGCATTTTTATTTTGAAAATAAAGCAAAAAAAAACATATATATATATATATATACGGTACATATACACCAGCATCTAAGGATTTGGTTAACGCATACAAACCGCACTCAGGAGGTACAGTCCCCAAAAAATTTAAAAAGCCAGGTAGTATCCACGACTTTGGTAAGTCTCAATATACATATACACGTATATAAATAAGTAGCGGTTTCATACACGGTATATTTAAGTTGTTGGACTTTAATTGCCGTAATAAAAAACTCAAAATTCTCACTTGCGGTGTATCACCAATATCGCAACTCATCTCAAACACACTCTCTCTCTCCCTGAAAAATTCTATGAAAATAAAAAAACCGCTACAAATATATATACGTAATATATCTCCGGGTATCTGCTCTCATTTTATCCCCTTCATATTCTTGTATATAAATTATTTCAATACATAATATACCCATCTTTCCATACCTATAACTACAATCTCAAATTTTTGGCGGTGTATGCCAATACATTTTCCCCTAAAAATACAACATCCCCCTCATATTTTAATTTAATTGCACTTAGCAGCTCCAAAAATATATATAGATAAAGTTATATATAAATACATAACAACTCACAAAAAAAAATCTTAATAATCCTAATAGTCTAATGTACATTTTCTCTGGTCATCCACTGTATTAAAATAACGCCGCGGTCGGTCTTTAAGAAGCATACAAGCGGACAAAAAAGATTCCCTACTCAGATTGCACTTACTGCAATCAATTGTTCTCGCTCGCTTCTCAATCCCTAGTAACAGGTGCATGTGAAGTTTGCAGCTCATTAAATACAAATATACACAGTAACCCACCACATTTTTCTCCCACATTAAATTGGCTACAGTGGTGGCCCAATAAAAAGTACCAACAAACAAATTTTTTTTTCCGCTTTTGGTCGAATTTTTTTTTTTTTTTTGCAAGTAAGCAAACAATAATTCTTATACGCTCAAGCCTTTTTCCCGTTTTGTTTTATAAACGCTCGCTCAACTGAAAAATAAAACAAGGCAAACAATTTCTCCATCTCGAAAACAAATAATTTTTGATTAGTTTTTGCGTACACAATTATGCCTACCGAAAAAACAATGGCCACTAAAAGTGACGTAGCAGATGACCATAGTTTTGAAGACTTTATTTTTGAAAGCAATAGGCTGGAGGCATTCTACGCTAAATGGTCATCAGATCTCATAAATGACCTTACCCCAATATTGCTTAATGTAAAATGACAACTCTAGGATGCCTTAGTCCTCTCTTTCAAGGCCGTTTCTCGTTCGGCAGCACATGCGGAATCCAGTGGGGCAGTCGAGCAAAAATATAAAAAGTGCTCAGAATGTTACGAGCAATGCAAATCCCAAATTTTAGAAGCATTATAACTTCTACAGGCTAGTTCCCAGGCTCAAACATCCGCTTCTCAACTGAGAAGTGCATTTCAAAACACAAACTCTCAAGGAATGTTTCTCAAGGTGCCAGCATGTGACACAGAAATTTTTCACGGTGGATATGAAGATTGGCCTGTGTTCAGAGATATGTTCACTGCCGTCTACAAGAATCATCCCAAACGCTCTCTAGCACAAAAACTCTATCACCTGCGACAGAAAACAAGTAGCCAGGCGGGACAAATCGTCAAGCAATTCCCCCTCACTGATGAAAATGTCGAACTCGCCTGGGACGCCCTAAAGACTAGGTATGAAAATCGCAGAATATTATTAGATACTCAGCTGAAAACTTTATTGAATCTTCCTCCCATCTATTCGGAAAATGGTGAGCAAATACAAAAATTAAAATCCACAATCAATAATTACTTGGCGACGCTCTCAACACAAGGAATCTAAACCAGCGATTGGGACCCCATTCTTGTGTATCTCTGTTCATCGAAACTCCCCAGTGAATCCCTCTCTGTCTGGGAACAATCACCTAGCTCACGGAAAGAACTACCTATGTGGGCAGATATGAACAAATTTCTCACAAGCTGATACGAAGTTGTAGAAAGACTGCATACCTATCGGCCGGGGAATGCAAAACCCCTCACTCGAATTTCACTCCTAAAGCGCCATCTCAAAACTCTACATTTGTAAATAAAAACAGAACTCAAAATTATCATGCAGAGTCAAGCCAGCGAATCTCTTGCAAACTATGCAACTCCCGACACGCAATGAAAACCTGCATAAAATTTAAGGCGCTATACGTAGCTGATCGCGTAAAATACGTTAGAGAGCACGATTACTGCGATAATAGTCTGTCAAATGCAGCTTCTCGTGCGTGTATTGCCATTCCCTCCTGCATTTCCCGCGGAATACACAGAGCTCAGGACAAAACTCGAAATCCCAGAGGACAACAAGTCAGGTAGCTATCCATCGTCAAATTAACGATGAAAGGCCTTGTTGTTCAAAAAATGTAA
The DNA here is from genome assembly GCF_040869045.1 of Eurosta solidaginis. Lineage (NCBI taxonomy): Eukaryota > Metazoa > Arthropoda > Insecta > Diptera > Tephritidae > Eurosta > Eurosta solidaginis. The sequence continues at coordinate 163,150,464 of NC_090319.1, forward strand.
CACACTCAGCCACTGAACAAAGTTTATCTCAAAATAACGCGAGAAAAGTTTCGTCACATTTTTCAAGCACCCATGTAACAACGCTACTCCCAACTGCAATAATTCCAATTTATTGTGATGGCGAATACCACAATATTCGATCTCTGGTGGATCAAAGCTCACAAAAAACCTTTATCTCATCTCGGGTACAAAAGCTCTTGTGACTACCCACCAAAGAAGCCAGGTTCGAAATTTCTGGTATGGGCGGAACGGTGGTACAGAACTCAAAACAGATCTGCGAGGTCACACTCTGCTCAGCGGATAAAACACAAAAAATGTATATCCAAGCTATCGTTCTGTCCAGCGCCCAAAGATAAATACACAGAGGTTCTCGAAGAATACCTCACTCTGAAACACATGGAGCGCACTCCACCCCAAGGCATTATAAAGGACGGAAAATATTTCTCCTTCTATTTACCACACCACGCCGTCATTAAACCAGACAGTAAAACAACTAAAGTTCGCGTGGTCCTCAATGCTTCAAAACTATCCCATCTGGAAGCTCGCTTAATCATGTGCTATACACTGGCCCCACCTTTCAAAACGATTTAATGCTTATAATTTTAAAATGGCGACTTTATCAGTTTGTGTTTAATGGAGATATAGAGAAAATGTTTCGCCAAATTCTCGTACACAAGGATGATCAAGACCTCCAGAGAATAGTCTTCCGTAGATCCCCAAACATGCCCATAGAAGGCTTTCGTTTAAAAACTGTTACATTCGGTGTCAATTGCGCACCCAATCTCGCTATACGCGCTCTCCATCAGTTGGCACAAAGATTGTAAAGAGCAATTCCCTCTAGCCACCGATATTCTTCTGCATAAAACATATATGGATGATATACTCTCGTGTGGCCACAATATACAGTCCACTATCAGATCAATGACTCAAGTAAAAGACGCTCTACAATCGGCCGGTTTTCCCCTTCGAAAAATAACCGCTAACCACTCGAAAATTTTGGAACTAGTTCCTGATTCCGAAGTGCTTGATATCGACTTTCTAAAGTTTCAAGACTCTAGCTCTACGAAAACCCTCGGTATAAAATGGAATGCCCTGACAGACACGTTCTCCTACACGTACGATCTTGTACCCGCTGTCGACTCGAAAACAAAATGGCAAATATTGTCAGCTGTCGCCAAACTTTTTGACCCGGCAGGATGGCTAACGCCAATAATGATCACTGCAAAAATGCTCCTTCAACAGTTGTGGATGGAAGGAATCGATTGGGATGAAGACGTCAAACCCGGCACACTTCACAAATGGACAACGGTGCGCAACAATCTCCCCGCAATCAATCAAATTACCATACCCCGGTGGGTCCGATTCTCCCCAAACCAGCACGTGCAACTGCACGGCTTCTCAGGAGCTTAGGAAAAAGCATATTGTGCCTGTGTATATCTCCACGTTCAACAAGATGAAATCTCCTTCTCGTCCCACCTACTCGTAGCGAAGAATAAAGTAGCACCCCTGCAAACTGTCAGCCTCCCACGACTCGAAATCTGCGGAGCCATATTACTCTCAAAGCTGGTCAAGCAAATTCGGTCGGAGCTACAATTACAGTCAGGCGAACTATTTCTCTAGTCAGACGCCTTTATTGTGTTTGCTTGGCTAGAGAAACTGCCTCACATCTAGAAAACTTACGTGGCCAACAGGATCTCTCTCATTCTCGATCATGTGAGCAACGCTACCTGGAGACATGTTGCGAGTGGCGATAACCCCGCCGACCTCGGTGGTTGTAATCCACAAGATCTCTCGATATCGGATTTATGGCGGAAAGGCCCGGAATGGCTACAAAAACTCCCTTCATTGTGGCCGAAAACATTGTCAACTCATCCCTCTCCACCTGAACAGCGCCGCATTGAATCATTTCATACCGTGGAATATGTTGACCCTCTCGAACGCTTCTCTTCCCTCCCTAGAGCACTTCGCGTTATGGCATACGTGTACAGATTTATTAACAATTCGAGGAAACGGGAAATTCCTACGCCCCTGAAATTGACTCAGAGCGAACTAAAGCAAGTGAAAATGCGTATTATTACTCAAACGCAAAACATTCATTACCCACGTGAGATGTAGTCACTACAAGCATCAACACCCATCAGCAACAAGAGCTCATAGCTCACATTAAACCCGAAGTTGGATCAATTTTGAGTCATGCGAGTCGATGGCCGACTATCCCAAGCTAACTTCAGTCGTAATGAAGGCTTCCCTATTATTTTCCAGGAGAACTCAAAATTCTGTTCGCTGCTGCTCACTTTTCTCCATAAAGAAATACTGCATGCTGAAAAGCAGTTAATGGTTCGGATGGTACAACAAAAATATTTTATTCCCCGGTTGAAACAAAAGCTAAAGAAATGCATATTGCAGTGTAAGACGTGCACCATTTACAAACAAAAAATGCGCACACCGTGCGGCCGTACTCCCCCCTGAGCGATATACCTACTCACTTCCATTTCACACCACAGGTGTGGATTGTGCTGGACCATTCTCGGTTAAAACGCCCACACTACGTCGTGCTCCCTACTCCAAGGCGTATATGTGTGTATTTGTATGTTTCTCCACCAAAGCCGTGCATCTGGAATTGTGCTCCGACTTGACCACAGAAGAATTCAAGGCTGCCTTTACCCGATTCGTCGCCGTGGTCTCCCCTCAAAAATTATGTCAGACAACGGAAAAACGTTCGTAGGAGCTAATCGAAGCTTGAAAAGGGGATTCTCTCAATTTCTTCAAGAAACAGCGAACGACATTTCTCACAAATACATGACCCATGGCTTCTCTTGGCAATTTATCCCTCCATATGCACCTCACATGGGCGGTCTCTGGGAAGCTGCCGTCAAGGGTTTCAAAATACACCTCACGAAGACCGCAGGGAATATCAAGTTTACCTTCGAAGAATTCACCACCCTTCTCGTTCGCATCGAAGCGGTTCTCAACACAAGACCGATCTCCCCCATGTCTCATGACCCCAGTGACCTCCTGGCCTTAACACCCGGCAATTTTCTGCGTGGGGCCCCCTGCTCTCTATACCCGAACCCAGCGCTGACAACCTGTCCCTCACTCATAAGTGGCAGAAGTTGAGAGCCATTAATCAGCAATTTAGTACCCGATGGAAATGCGAGTATCACAAGGAACTTCACAAAAGGCATAAGTGGAAGCGCCAACAACCCAATGTCAAGGAAGGAGATCTCGTGGTCATCAACGATGACTAACTCCCCCAAATGAACAGAGACTCGGACGCATTGTCAAACTCTACCCCGGTCGTGGCAAAAATACCCGCGCAGCTGATATTCGCACTCAGGTAGGAACTGTCACGCGTAACATAGTAAAGTTATGCCTACTTCCTGATGCAGAGATCTCTACTTCTCATCTCGTCACGAACGACACACTCCCATCAACAGCCCAGATAGAAGATACACGATCCCTACGCCCGCAGCCACCGTCAGCAATTAAAGCTCAACCAGGCAGTGACCACACGGGAGAAATTGCAGAAGCTGCTTCGCCGCATAACGGCGCAGGCGGGCCGCCATGTTGAAGACATTAGTGTCAATTAATTTAATCCCCTGTATTTGTTTATAAATTGCGTGCGGACGGCAACCCTACCCTTTCATCTTTTTCGTATATAAAATATTTATAAAAGAGTCACGTAACGGTCCTTTCAAAATTGTAAGCGGTCAAAAGCCGATCTAGTTGTTCTTCCCTTCATATAAGTTCAGTTAGTTGTCTTTAACTACTGCCGCGTCCGCATCGAGTTATCGTATAAAGTGACTAAAATCTAAATGAAGTTTATATTAAAACACATGAAGAGCCAGTGTCTTTTAAGTGCAGTGTTTTTATTTCATTTAAGTGGAAAATTCTCTCCCTTGCGCATAGGCGCTTTCCCATCAATCCTTATCTAAAACTAAACACCCTCTTTACCTATTTTCCTATGCTCCTTGCGGGGAGTGAACCCTAAAGGCAGCTAATCGTTTTTCTATTGTGCCAGTAATTAGGCAATATTGACGTGAGTGTGTTCGTGTGCTTTACTCCACTGGCGTTGCTCCCTACCCCACCAACAGTAAAAGGAAAGTAAAGAAAAGTGATAGCAATAGGTGTGTGCGGTTGTGTATCATGACGGGGCGACCGAGAGTACCGCGGATGGCGGTTCGGCGCGAACGGGTAATCACCCACACACACGCCTGTTATGTATGTTAGCAGGAATATGTGTTGGGCGCAGCCTTCGGCCTGGCTTGCAGGTGCGCGTCAGATTTATTCTGTATGTGAAGGCTGGAACATCGTTCTCAGTGAAAGCAGGTCGTGCGCGAAAATTATTAGTGAAAGAAGAAATTTTTTGGTTAGGAAAAAATAGTTAAAAGTAAATTTGCGATTTTTCTATCAGTTATACCGCTGGAGTTTCGTTTGTGTAGCGAGAAAAAGGGACCAGTTGTTTGTGTTTCCCAGCAGGAAAATGGTGTCATTAAATTTTGGTGGTGGTGGCGTGGTGGACACCGCAGAAGGAGCCCTAAGCCGAAACACACTCCGGCTAGATAAGTATCGTGTTTGGTTGTTTTCTGCCTTTTCTTTCTCTCCCTGTGTCATCCCATTCTTTTAGCCTCTCGCACCGAGAGCCCAGTCACTTGGCTGGTTAAAGTTGTCCCTGGCAGCTCAGGGAATGTGCGAGTGAGATCGTAACTTTTTGGTTGGACCCCACCTCGGGCGCTCCGCAAAAGTATTTGTTTGTTATAGATTTGTTGTTTGGCGTTGTGAGTAGTTGTGATTACCTTTTGTTATATTTTCCGTTGTGTAGAAAGTATACCCATCCCCAAACTGTTCTTTTGGGGCAGTTGATAACCCCACCGTCTTCACTGCGTTAGCCGGCTACTTTTGTATGTTTCTATTGTCACCCATTAGTTTTGTCACTATATTTAGTTGCGGGATTAGGATTAGTTTCGGAATTAGTGATCCCTAAATGTTAGTTAAGGTGGTGACAATTTTTTTAGATGAAAATAGTGTTACTTTTTCGAGAATTTAATTGGTTAAAATATTACAAAAAGAGTAATTATTAGGCCGGGTCGATTTGTGGGGAGGCAAAAAAATCGCCCATTGCTCTGTGAAAATCATATCCTAGTGATCAAAATAAGAAACTTTGCCGAAGGAACCATACCTCTAAAACGAATTCTGATGTCCCCCAATTTGGGTCGAACTTTTGGGTAGGGGCAAATTTTGAAAAATCCCACTTTGACCCATTTAGAGTGCTCCAATCGAGTTCAAATGTATGGCCGACCCCCACTAACTTTGGAGGCCCGACCCACCGATGCCAGTGGCACCCCCCTGGAACCCCCCTGGGGGTTCACCATACAAGCATTTCAAAAAATCACCGGTTTTGCACTTTACATGAAAAAATCAGCTAAATGGCTATGTGGTAATAAGGTCAATTTACCTTATGGCCGTTGACCTTATGTCACCACACCATCACATTAATGCACTGTCATCGAGCTTTGATAGGTGTGCAAAGTTGCAATCAAACTTATCGCCATTCAAAGTGGTGATAAGGTCAATTGACCTTATGGCCGTTGACCTTATGTCACCACACCATCACATTAATGCATTGTCATCGATCCTAGATACGTGTGCAAAGTTTCAAATTAATCAGACTTCTAGAAACCGGTGAAAATTAAGCTCAAAAATTCCGTTACATACAGGCCAAGCTAATAAAAGCGTGCTAAAAATGAATTTAACTTAGTAATAGAAAAGAAATAAAAAAAAATTATTAGAAATTAGCGTTTTTACAACCCTTTTAAAACCAAGGCATCACTGTGATGCATTTGCATGTCGTAAACATAGTTGTGTGGGTTTTTTATTCAACCGTTTTAAAAAATGAAGGTATCACAGTGACACAATTGTAGATCGTAAAATTGCTTGTGCTGTTTTTTTTAAGCCACCACAACACACAGCAGGTAGAATTGAAATTACCATTTCATTCTTATTACCTCGTCTCGTAGACCATATATAACGCAACAGTTTTTGTGAATGCATTAAGTCGTTGTGAAGAACTCAAAGTGTAACGTGCTAATTTCAGATTGGGTTTTCGATAGTTGTTGATGTAGTTGCTTCATCTTGCGGTATAGAGGATGGTGGATTCATTGTAAACTTTTTGATTTGGAATGGTCACTTCACTTATTATTTTTTTTTGAAATATTTTCTTATCTGAAATTAGCACTTCACACTTTGAGTTCTTCACAACGACGTAATGCATTCACAAAAACTGTTGCGTTATATATGGTCTACGAGACGAGGTAATAAGAATGAAATGGTAATTTCAATTCTACCTGCTGTGTCTTGTGGTGGCTTAAAAAAAACAACACAAGCAATTTTACGATCTGCAATTGTGTCACTGTGATACCTTCATTTTTTAAAACGGTTGAATAAAAAACCCACACAACTATGTTTACGACATTCAAATGCATCACAGTGATGCCTTGGTTTGAAAAGGGTTGCAAAAACGCTAATTTCTAATAATTTTTTTTTTTTAATTTCTTTTCTATTACTAAGTTAAATTCATTTTTAGCACGCTTTAAATAGCTTGGCCTGTATGTAACGGAATTTTGAGCTTAATTTTCACCGGTTTCTAGAAGTCTGATTAATTTGAAACTTTGCATACGTATCAAGGACCGATGACAATGCATTAATGTGATGGTGTGGTGACATAAGGTCAACGGCCATAAGGTCAATTGGCCTTATCACCACTTTGAATGGCGATAAGTTTGATTGCAACTTTGCACACCTATCAAGGCTCGATGACAATAGATTAATGTGATGGTGTGGTGACATAAGGTCAACGGCCATAAGGTCAATTGGCCTTATTACCACATAGCCATTTAGCTGATTTTTCATGTAAAGTGCAAAACCGGCGATTTTTTGAAATGTTTGTATGGTGAACCCCCAGAGGGGTTCCAAGGGGTGTGCCACTGGCATCGGTGGGTCGGGCCTCCAAAATTAGTGGGAGTCGGTCATACATTTGGACTCCATTAGAGCACTCTAAATGGGTCAAAGTGGGATTTTTCAAAATTTGCCCCTACCCAAAAGTTCGACCCAAATTGGGGGACATCAGAATTCGCTTTAGAGGTATGGGTCCTTCGGCAAGTTTTGATCCCTAGAATACGATTTTCACAGAGCAGTAATTGTAGTTATAACAGGTCGTTACGACATTCATTTAAAAGGCTCAAAAAGAGAACGAAAAAGCTGTGTTAGATATTAAAGATAAAACATACCGAATTTTAATTACGAATAATTTGCAGCAAATCCATGACCATAAAAGCTTACAATTTATTTATTCATTCATTCATTTATTTAATGCACATATAAGACATGGTCTTTTACAGTGTCATATTTGAAATGTTTACTTAATACTAGTACAAATGTATTACTTATTTATATATTTAATATTACTTACTGACAGACCGAGATTCGGGATTAGTGATCCCTAAATGTTAGTTAAGGTGGTGACAATTTTTTTAGATGAAAATAGTGTTGCTTTTTCGAGAATTTAGTTGGTTAAAATATTACAAAAAGAGTAATTATAGTTATAACAGGTCGTTACAACATTCATTTAAAAGGCTCAAAAAGAGAATTAAAAAGCTGTGTTAGATATTAAAGATAAAACATACCGAATTTTAATTACGAATAATTTGCAGCAAATCCATGGCCATAAAAGCTCACAATTTATTTATTCATTCATTCATTTATTTAATGCACATATAAGACATGGTCTTTTACAGTGTCATATTTGAAATGTTTACTTAATACTAGTACAAATTTATTACTTATTTATATATTTAATATTAGTTACTAACAGACCGAGATTCAAAAAGTGAGATCAATTCAAAAAGTGAGATGAAGTAAGACAAAAGCATAGATATTTTTCATAAGTTCATTAACAAAGGATCTGGGGTACAGCTAACTTGAAGTGCTTATGATTTGGTTCTAACTTTACTTTATTAGGCAAAGCATTCCACAGTTGCACAGCTCCAACGAAAAACATTCTGGATGTCACCGAGTACCTAAAGTGCGGTATAATATGGTTGCAAGTACGAGTTGACCGCGCAAACGAAAGCTTCGAAAACAGATATTCTGGGGAACGCGAATAAACAATTTTATGTATAAAAAATAGTAGACGGCGATCAAAGAACGAAGATAAACTACATTCAAGAATCCTTCTTGAGAAGCTGGAAATATGATCGTATTTCCTTTTAAGAAAAATATATCTGGCGCAATTATTAATTATAAGTTGATACTTCCTCATGGAACCTTTATCAAGGCAACCATATATCAGCTCATGGTACGATATTTTTGCACTAATAGAGTTTTAACAAGTTTAAGTTTGGTATCTTCACTAATAAAATTGGCCGTTTTCCGTAAATGTCTCAATATATAATATGACCTACTAATTGATGAATTTACATGATCAGCACAAATAAGATGCTTATTTAGTAAGAATCCAAGCGTTTTAACAGTCTTCTCAAATTTCACAACATTCCCATTAAGTATTATTGGAAAAACGTCATCCAAATTATAAGAATAATGAGAAATGGCAATCACCTGTATTTTAGATGCATTAAGGCAGAGCTTATTATTGTTAGACCATTGATTTATAGCTTTTAGGTCTTCATTTATTCGACAAACAAGATCCTCCACTAACTCAAGAGGTGCCGAGAGGTATACTTGCACATCATCAGCGTAAAGATGTATAGATACATTTTGACAACATTTCTCTATGTCATTTATATACAAGTCAAATAAAATTGGAACAATAATAGAGCCATGAGGTACACCAGATTTCACCGGCAATGAGCCGGATTTACTATCTCTACACACTACCCTCTGATACCTGTTTGTTAAGTAGCTATTTATGAGCCTTACAGCATCCCTACTGAAACCAAAGTATGTTTGAAGCTTATGAATAAGAATTTTGTGACAAACAGTGCCAAAAGCCTTGGAGAAATCCAACAGTGCACGAATTTTCAGGTCGCCGTTATCAAAGGAAGGCCGAATATCTTCCATTACCTTAAGCATAGCGGTTGAACAGCTATGACCCCTACGATAACCTGATTGGTTTTGTGAAAGCAGATTTTCTTTTGTCAGACAATTCATAATTTGTTTCAATAAAAGTTTTTCAAAAATCTTTGATAGACACGGAAGAATACTGATAGACCCAAAATCAGATGGTTGGGAGGCATTAACTTTTTTCGGAACAGGTACAATATTAGCTACTTTCCAAGCATCGGGAAAATTTAAGAAAGTTTGTGAAAAGTTTAGAACATGCGTAAAGGGCGCAATAATATAAGGTAAAATTAATTTAAAGAATTTTAACTGATCTTATCCTCTCCCGTAGCGTTCGATTTTATTGAAAGAATGGCTTGTATTTTTTCAGCCTCAGTTATATTTGAAAAATTAAATATTCGAATCTTGGATCCTAGGCTTACATCAAGTTTGCGGTGGAAATAACACCTCTTGGCTTCCCTGGTGATACTAGTAGCTCTATTTCGCAATACTTTGTAAGCCTGCCAATGTTCGACTTTAGAAGTTTTCTTCCCAAGCGAATGGCTTGCTTTTATAGCCTGAAGTACTACCCTATTGAACCATGGCTGTTTATTATGCTTAATTTTAATTTTTTCAAGTGGAACATATTTATCGAGCAAGTAATAAACTAAGAACGAAAAATATTCAACTATATTATTAATATCTGCAGAAAACCAACAGTCGTTCCAAGGAAGTGCAGATCTTTCAGTGGCTAAGTCTCTGATATTTATTTCCTTAAAGTATCGAAAATTTATGTAGATTTCTGAAACATTAAATGCTGAGTGCATAACTAAATTATAGCTTAGAAAAATTAAGTCGTAGTCGCTAACACCACCCAGGGAAAGTTGTTCAAAAGTTAAGACATTACTCATATCAGAAACGCAAAAGACGTCTAGTAAAATTGGCCTAAACGGGGACCAAAACGAGTAGGAAGCTGGTTTACAACTTTAAGCTCTAAGCCTGACATATCTTCAAGCAAGTTTTTGGAACGATCATTTTCAACAAGCAAATCTATATTTAAATCTCCACACAGTAGTATATGTTCGTAAGTGGCACTATATTTATGTATACATTGAAAGAGATTATTTAAGTCATACGACTTATTTGGATTATACACGCATACAACAAGGCAACGCTCGTAATTATTGTAAAATTCCACAATCAAAAACTCTACAGGATCGGAATTATCTGATTTATTTATTATTTTACACTGCAACGTCCTCTTGTGGTATATCGCAATATCGCCACCTCGCTTACCTTGCTGTCTGTCATTTCTAACCAGACAATAGACAAGAAACTGGTTACCATTATCATTCATGTCACTTTGAAACCAAGTTTCAGCGACACACAGAACATCAACACTCACAGAGCTAAGTATGTGTTTCAAATAATCAAGCTTATATTGATTCAGACTTCTAGAGTTGAAATGGCAAAGCTGAAATCCAGGGTGACCATCACTAAAAAGCTTCAGTACTATTTTAGTGTTGAGTTCGTTAGAGCCGGCAAATGAACTCTTTGAGTTCATAAATATATCTATGCACTTCAAATTGTCAAAATAATATAATAAATGCTAGAGCAAGACCAATTAAAAATAAGTATGATAGCGAAAGAAAAAATGAAAAGTATACATTAAAAAACCTAAGAAAATAATAGTAAATGGTGACACATCTTAGACTAGCGTTAAGTTCTAAACCAATAAAACAAAATATATATTTCATTTTAATCATCAGCTTCTTAGTTTCTGGTGCTTAAAAGAGAATCCACTTCCACTATGGTGGTCACCAGTTTAGGCTCTTCTTTCTGAAGCCCAATCAGTCGTACAAGCATTTTTCCACGTATTGAAAACACGGATGCCAAGTGCTTCTTTCTCTTCATTTCCGTCGCATACGACATTACTTCTCTTAATCTCTTTGGTAAACTCTCATGCACATATACAGATCCGTAGCAGCTCCATCGCACTGGAACCCGCTTTGAAAAAATCCAATTTTTTTTTATGATTTCTATAACTACAAACGATGCAATTGATTGTAGTGAAATTAATTTTTTTGTAGTTCTTATAGTTACTCCGAAAATATAATACATTGTGCGGAAACCAAGCAATTTGAGTAAATTTGGTTTTTTTTCTTTTTGAAATACGTTTTAAATCGTTTGTAGTTTTTCATCGTTTGTAGTTTTCATACGAAAAAAATTTTTTTTTTGGTCCACAGGTTTCGGAGATATCTCTAACGCATCTCAAAAAAAACCAAGAACGCAGCAATTTGGAAGCACTAAAAGTACTTTTCCTATAACAACAAACGATGAAATTGATTGTAGTGAAATTCATTTTTTTGTAGTTTTTATAGTTACTCCGATAATATAATACATGGTGCGGAAACCAAGCAATTTAAGTAAATGTGGATTTTTTCTTTTTGTAATACGTTTTAAATCGTTTGTAGTTTTTCATACGAAAAAATAATTTTTTTTTCGTCCACAGGTTTCGGAGATATCGCTAACGCATCTCAAAAAAACTAAGAACGCAGCAGTTTGGAAGCACTAAAAGTACTTTTCCTATAACTACAAACGATGAAATTGGTTGTAGTGAAATTAATTTTTTTGTAATTTTATAGTTACTTCGAAAATAAAATACATTTTGCGGAAAGCAAGCTATTTAAGCAAATTTGAGGTTTTTCTTTTTGAAATAAGTTTTAAATCGTTTGTAGTTTTTCATACGAAAAAAAATTTTTTTTGCTCCTCAGGTTTCGGAGATATCGCTAACGCATCTCAAAAAAACCAAGAACGTAGCGAATTGGAAGCACTAAAAGCACTTTTCCTATAACTACAAACGATGAAATTGATTGTAGTGAAATTAATTTTTTTGTACTTTTCGTAGTTACTCCGAAAATATAATACATTGTGCGGAAACCAAGCATTTTAAGTAAATTTGGTTTTTTTCTTTTTGAAATACGTTTTAAATCGTTTGCAGTTTTTCATGCGAAAAAAAATTTTTTTTTTGGTCCACAGGTTTCGGGGATATCGCTAACGAATCTCAAAAAAACCTAGAACGCAGCAATTTGGAAGCACTAAAAGAACTTTTCCTATAACTACAAACGATGAAATTGATTGTAGTGGAATTAATTTTTTTGTAGTTTTTATAGTTACTCCGAAAATATAATACATTGTGCGGAAACCAAGCAATTTAAGTAAATTTGGGTTTTTTCTTTTTGAAATACGTTTTAAATCGTTTGTAGTTTTTCATAGGAAAAAAAATTTTTTTGGTCCACAGATTTCGGAGATATCGCTAACGCTTCTCAAAAAAACCAAGAACGCAGCAATTTGGAAGCACTAAAAGTACTTTTCCTATAACTTCAAACGATGAAATTGATTGTAGTGAAATAAATTTTTTTGTAGTTTTTATAGTTACTCCGAAAATATAATACATTGTGCGGAAACCAAGCAATTTAAGCAAATTTGGGCTTTTTCTTTTTGAAATACGTTTTAAATCGTTTTTAGTTTTTCCTACGACAAAAAAATTTTTATGCTCCACAGGTTTCGGAGATATCGCTAACGCATCTCAAAAAAAAACAAGAACGCAGCGATTTGGAAGCACTAAAAGTACTTTTCCTAAAACTATAAACGGTGAAATTGATTGTAGTGAAATTAATTTTTTTTTACTTTTCATAGTTATTCCGAAAATATAATACATTGTGCGGAAATCAAGCAATTTAAGCAAATTTGGGGGTTTTCTTTTTGAAATACGTTTTAAATCGATTTTAGTTTTATATAGGAAAACATTTTTTTTTTGGTCCACAGATTTCGGAGATATCGCTAACGCTTCTCAAAAAAACCAAGAACGCAGCAATTTGGAAGCACTAAAAGTACTTTTCCTATAACTACAAACGATGAAATTGATTGTAGTGAAATTCATTTTTTTTGTAGTTTTTATAGTTACACCGAAAATATAATATATTGTGTTGAAACCAAGCAATTTAAGTAAATTTGGGTTTTTTCTTTTTGAAATACGTTTTAAATCGTTTGTAGTTTTTCATACGAAAAAAAAAGTTTTCTCGGCCCACAGGTTTCGGAAATATCGCTAACGCATCTAAAAAAAACCAAGAACACAACAATTTGTAAGCACTAAATGTACTTTTCCTATAACTAAAAACGATGAAATTGATTGTAGTGAAATTAATTTTTTTGGTGTTTTTATAGTTACTCCGAAAATACAATACATTGTGCGGAAACCAAGCACTTTAGGTAAATTTGCGTTTTTTCTTTTTGAAATACGTTTTAAATCGTTTTTAGTTTTCCATAGGAAAAAATTTTTTTTTTTGGTCCACAGGTTTCGGAGATATCGTTAGCACATCTCAAAAAACCAAGAACGCAGCAGTTTGGAAGCACTAAAAGTACTTTTCCTATAACTACAAACGATGAAATTGATTGTAGTGAAATTAATTTTTTTGTATCCGAATATATAATACATTGTGCCGAAACCAAGCAATTTAAGTAAATTTGGGGTTTTTCTTTTTGAAATACGTTTTAAATCGTTTGTAGTTTTTCATACGAAAAAACAATTTTCTTTTCGTCAACAGGTTTCGGAGATATAGCTAACGCATCTCAAAAGAACTAAGAACGCAGCAGTTTGAAAGCACTAAAAGTACTTTTCCTATAACTAGAAACGATGAAATTGATTGTAGTGAAATTCATTTTTTTGTAGAATTCTTAGTTATTTCCGTTGTGCGGAAACCAAGCAATTTAAGTAAATTTGGGGTTTTTTCTTTTTGAAATACGTTTTAAATCATTTGTAGTTTTTCATAGAAAAAAATTTTTTTTTTTGGTCCAGAGGTTTCGGAGGTATCGCTAACGCATCTCAAAAAAACCAAGAACGCAGCAATTTGGAAGCACTAAAAGTACTTTTCCTATAACTACAAGCGATGAGATTGATTGTAGTGAAATTCATTTTTTTGTAGTTTTTATAGTTACTTCCGTTGTGCGGAAACCAAGCAATTTAAGTAAATTGGGGTTTTTTCGTTTTGAAATACGTTTTAAATCGTTTGTGGCTTTTCATAAGAAAAAAAATTTTTTTGGTCCACAGGTTTCGGAGATATCGGTAACGCGTATCAAAAAAACCAAGTTTGGAAGCACTAAAAGTACTTTTCATATTGTCACGGATATTAGCACCACTAACCTATACCATCACTAAGGCGATGCCTAAGGCCATGCCAAGCAGTATTTACGTCAATAATCAAATCATGTATACACATATATAAGGCAGCCGAAAGAGATGTCACACACAGATGCATTTACTTATGCGCCTATGTATGCGCGAGAGACTGTAAACTACAAACATTCACATCAATAATTCAATCATTATGTATCTACATAAACGAATAAATAATTGCGTCTACACATATGTACGTATACGAGCAGCGGAGCGGCAATGCACAGACACATGCATATATCTTATTTGAGTTGTCACAAGAGAGAGCAATAATTTGTGCACGTAGTTGTGGCTGGCGATTTTGTAGCGAAAATAACTAGTAAGTTCTGGAAATCGAAGAGCCTAGAAGTATGCAGCGTAAACTATAAAAGCGGGGCAGGCGAGTAAGAAGGAATTTATTTTGAGTTGAGCTATCAATCAGTTTGATTAAGCACGCGATCTGGCGGCCAATAGTAAAGTTTCATTTGAGTTATCAATCAGTTTGGTAATTAAGCCAGCGAGTAGCAAAGTATAAGTGTTATTGTGAAGTACTTAATAAAGGCCATTTTTCCATCATTCAATATTGGAGTTATTTATTCAACAGTTTAGTGATTCGAACATAGCAGAGGATTGCAAATAAGAGGATTTGCGGCAGATTCGTTACAATATAATTAAAAAAAAAAAAATGTTGATTGTAGTGAAATTCATTTTTTTGTAGTTTTTATAGTTACTCCGAAAATATAATACATTGTGCGGAAACTAAGCAATTTAAGTAAATTTGGGTTTTTTCTTTTTGAAATACGTTTTAAATCGTTTGTAGTTTTTCATGCGAAAAAACAATTTTCTTTTTCGTCCACAGGTTTCGGAGATATCGCTAACTCATCTCAAAAAACCAAGACCGCAGCAGTTCGGAAGCCCTAAAAGTACTTTTCCTATAACTACAAACGATGAAATTGATAGTGAAATTCATTTTTTTGTAGTTTTTATAGTTACTCCGAAAATATAATACATTGTGCGGAAACCAAGAAATTTGAGTAAACTTGGGTTTTTTCTTTTTGAAATACGTTTTAAATCGTTTGTAGTTTTTCATGCAGAAAAACAAAATTTTTTTTTGGTCCACAGGTTTCGGAGATATCGCTAACGTATCTCAAAAAAACCAAGAACGCAGCAATTTGGAAGCACTAAAAGTACTTTTCCTATAACTACAAACGATGAAATTGATTGTAGTGAAATTCATTTCATAGTGCGGAAACTAAGCAATTTAAGCAAATTTGGGGTTTTTCTTTTTGAAATACGTTTTAAATCGTTTGTAGTTTTTCATACGAAAAAAAAAATGATTTTGGTCCACAGGCTTCGGAGATATCGCTAACGCATCTCAAAAAAACCAAGAACGCAGCAATTTGGAAGCACTAAAAGTACTTTTCTATAACTACACACGATGAAATTGATTGTAGTGAAATTAATTTTTTGTAGTTTTTATAATTACTCCGAAAATATAATACATTGTGCGGAAACCAAGCAATTTAAGTAAATTTGGGTTTTTTCTATTTGAAATACGTTTTAAATCGTTTGTAGTGTTTCATACGAAAAAAATTTTTTTTGGTCCATAGGTTTCGGAGATATCACTAGCGCATCTCTAAAAAACCAAGAACGCAGCAATTTGGAAGCACTAAAAGTACTTTTCCTATAACTACAAGCGATGAGATTGATTGTAGTGAAATTCATTTTTTTGTAGTTTTTATAGTTACTTCCGTTGTGTGGAAGCCAAGCAATTTAAGTAAATTTGCGGTTTTTTCTTTTTGAAATACGTTTTAAATCGTTTGTAGCTTTTCATACGAAAAAAAGTTTTCTCTGTCCACAGGTTTCGGAAATATCGCTAACGCATCTAAAAAAAACCAAGAACGCAGCAATTTGTTAGCACTAAATGTACTTTTCCTATAACTACAAACGATGAAATTGATAGTGAAATTCATTTTTTTGTAGTTTTTATAGTTACTCCGCAAATATAATACATTGTGCGTAAACCAAGCAATTTAAGTAAATTTGGGTTTTTTCTTTTTGAAATACGTTTTAAATCGTTTGTAGTTTTACATACGAAAAAAATTTTTTTTTTGGTCCACAGGTTTCGGAGATCTCACTAGCGCATCTCTAAAAAACCAAGAACGCAGCAATTTGGAAGCACTAAAAGTACTTTGCCTCTAACTACAAACGGTGAAATTGATAGTGAAATTCATTTTTTTGTAGTTTTTATAGTTACTCCGCAAATATAATACATTGTGCGTAACCAAGCAATTTAAGTAAATTTGGGTTTTTTCTTTTTGAAATACGTTTTAAATCGTTTGTAGTTTTATATACGAAAACAATTTTTTTTTGGTCCACAGGTTTCGGAGATCTCACTAGCGCATCTCTAAAAAACCAAGAACGCAGCAATTTCGAAGCACTAAAAGTACTTTTCCTCTAACTACAAACGATGAAATTGATTGTAATGAAATTAATTTTTTTGTAGTTTTTATAGTTACTCCGAAAATATAATACATTGTGCGTAAACCAAGCAATTTAAGTAAATTTGTGTTTATTCTTTTTGACATACGTTTTAAATCGTTTGTAGTTTTTCATACGAAAAAAAAATTTTTTTTGGTCCATAGGTTTCGGAGATATCGCTAACGCATCTCAAAAAAACCAAGAGCGCAGCAATTTGGAAGCACTAAAAGTACTTTTCCTACAACTAAGAACGATGAAATTGATTGTAGTGAAATTCATTTCATAGTGCGGAAACTAAGCAATTTAAGCAAATTTGGGGTTTTTCTTTTTGAAATACGTTTTAAATCGTTTGTAGTTTTCCTACGAAAAAAAAAATTGTTTTTGGTCCACAGGCTTCGGAGACATCGCTAACGAATCTCAAAAAAACCAAGAACGCAACAATTTGGAAGCACTAAAAGTACTTTTCCTATAACTACACACGATGAAATTGATTGTAGTGAAAATAATTTTTTGTAGTTTTTAAAATTACTCCGAAAATAAAATACATTGTGCGGAAACCAAGAAATTTAAGTAAATTTGGGTTTTTTTCTTTTTGAAATACGTTTTAAATCGTTTGTAGTTTTTCATACGAAAAAAATTTTTTTTTTGGTCCACAGATTTCGGAGATATCACTAACGCATCTCTAAAAAACCAAGAACGCAGCAATTTGGAAGCACTAAAAGTACTTTTCCTCTAACTACAAACGATGAAATTGATTGTAGTTTTTATAGTTACTCCGAAATTATAATACATTGTGCGGAAACCAAGCAATTTAAGTAAATTTGGGTTTTTTCTTTTTGAAATACGTTTTAAATCGTTTGTAGTTTTTCATAGGAAAAAAAATTTTTTTTGGTCCACAGGTTTCGGAGATATCGCTAACGCGTCTCAAAAAAACCAAGAACCCAGCAGTTTAGAAGCAATAAAAGTACTTTTCCTATAACTAAAAAAAAAAATAATTGATTGTAGTGAAATTCATTTTTTTTGTAGTTTTTATAGTTACTCTGAAAATATAATACATTGTGCGGAAACTAAGCAATTTAAGTAAATTTGGGTTTTTTCTTTTTGAAATACGTTTTAAATAATTTGTAGTTTTTATACGAAAAAAAAATTTTTTTGGTCCACAGGTTTCGGAGATATCGCTAAAGCATCTCAAAAAAACCAAGAACGCAGCAATTTGGAAGCACTAAAAGTACCTTTCCTAAACTACAAGTGATGAAATTGATTGTAGTGAAATTCATTTTTTTGTAGTTTTTATAGTTACTCCGAAAATATAATACATTGTGCGGAAACCAAGCAATTTAAGTAAATTTGGGTTTTTCGTTTTTGAAATACGTTTTAAATCGTTTGTAGTTTTTCATACGAAAAAACAATTTTTTTTTCGTCCACAGGTTTCGGAGATATCGCTAACGCATCTCAAAAAAACCAAGAACGCAGCAGTTTGGAAGCACTAAAAGAACTTTTCCTATAACTACAAACGATGAAATTGATTGTAGCGAAATTCACTTTTTTGTAGTTTTTATAGTTACTCCGCAATTATAATACATCGTGCGTAAACCAAGCAATTTAAGTAAATTTGGGATTTTTCTTTTTTAAAAAACGTTTTAAATCGTTTGTAGTTTTTCATACGAAAAAAATTTTTTTTTGGTCCACAGGTTTTGGAGATATCACTAACGCATCTCTAAAAAACCAAGAACGCAGCAATTTGGAAGCACTAAAAGTACTTTTCCTCTAACTGCAAACGATGAAATAGATTGTAGTTTTTATAGTTACTGCGAAAATATAATACATTGTGCGGAAACCAAGCAATTTAAGCAAATTTGGTTTTTTTCTTTTTGAAATACGTTTCAAATCGTTTGTAGTTTTTCATAAAAAAAAAATTTTTTTGGTCCACAGGTTTCGGAGATATCGCTAACGCATCTCAAAAAAACCAAGAACGCAGCAATTTGGAAGCACTAAAAGTACATTTCCTATAACTACAAACGATGAAATTGATTATAGTGAAATTAATTTTTTTGTATCCGAATATATAATACATTGTGCCGAAACCAAGCAATTTAAGTAAATTTGGGGTTTTTCTTTTTGAAATACGTTTTAAATCGTTTGTAGTTTTTCATACGAAAAAACAATTTTCTTTTCGTCCACAGGTTTCGGAGATATCGCTAACGCATCTCAAAAGAACTAAGAACGCAGCAGTTTGAAAGCACTAAAAGTACTTTTCCTATAACTAGAAACGATGAAATTGATTGTAGTGAAATTCATTTTTTTGTAAAATTCTTAGTTATTTCCGTTGTGCGGAAACCAAGCAATTTAAGTAAATTTGGGGTTTTTTCTTTTTGAAATACGTTTTAAATCATTTGTAGTTTTTCATAGAAAAAAAATTTTTTTTTTGGTCCAGAGGTTTCGGAGGTATCGCTAACGCATCTCAAAAAAACCAAGAACGCAGCAATTTGGAAGCACTAAAAGTACTTTTCCTATAACTACAAGCGATGAGATTGATTGTAGTGAAATTCATTTTTTTGTAGTTTTTATAGTTACTTCCGTTGTGCGGAAACCAAGCAATTTAAGTAAATTGGGGTTTTTTCGTTTTGAAATACGTTTTAAATCGTTTGTGGCTTTTCATAATCAAAAAAAATTTTTTTGGTCCACAGGTTTCGGAGATATCGGTAACGCGTATCAAAAAAACCAAGTTTGGAAGCACTAAAAGTACTTTTCATATTGTCACGGATATTAGCACCACTAACCTATACCATCACTAAGGCGATGCTAAGGCCATGCCAAGCAGTATTTACGTCAATAATCAAATCATGTATACACATATATAAGGCAGCCGAAAGAGATGTCACACACAGATGCATTTACTTATGCGCCTATGTATGCGCGAGAGACTGTAAACTACAAACATTCACATCAATAATTCAATCATTATGTATCTACATAAACGAATAAATAATTGCGTCTACACATATGTACGTATACGAGCAGCGGAGCGGCAATGCACAGACACATGCATATATCTTATTTGAGTTGTCACAAGAGAGAGCAATAATTTGTGCACGTAGTTGTGGCTGGCGATTTTGTAGCGAAAATAACTAGTAAGTTCTGGAAATCGAAGAGCCTAGAAGTATGCAGCGTAAACTATAAAAGCGGGGCAGGCGAGTAAGAAGGAATTTATTTTGAGTTGAGCTATCAATCAGTTTGATTAAGCACGCGATCTGGCGGCCAATAGTAAAGTTTCATTTGAGTTATCAATCAGTTTGGTAATTAAGCCAGCGAGTAGCAAAGTATAAGTGTTATTGTGAAGTACTTAATAAAGGCCATTTTTCCATCATTCAATATTGGAGTTATTTATTCAACAGTTTAGTGATTCGAACATAGCAGAGGATTGCAAATAAGAGGATTTGCGGCAGATTCGTTACAATATAATTAAAAAAAAAAAATATTGATTGTAGTGAAATTCATTTTTTTGTAGTTTTTATAGTTACTCCGAAAATATAATACATTGTGCGGAAACTAAGCAATTTAAGTAAATTTGGGTTTTTTCTTTTTGAAATACGTTTTAAATCGTTTGTAGTTTTTCATGCGAAAAAACAATTTTTTTTTTTCGTCCACAGGTTTCGGAGATATCGCTAACTCATCTCAAAAAACCAAGACCGCAGCAGTTCGGAAGCCCTAAAAGTACTTTTCCTATAACTACAAACGATGAAATTGATAGTGAAATTCATTTTTTTGTAGTTTTTATAGTTACTGCGAAAATATAATACATTGTGCGGAAACCAAGCAATTTAAGCAAATTTGGTTTTTTTCTTTTTGAAATACGTTTCAAATCGTTTGTAGTTTTTCATAAAAAAAAATTTTTTTGGTCCACAGGTTTCGGAGATATCGCTAACGCATCTCAAAAAAACCAAGAACGCAGCAATTTGGAAGCACTAAAAGTACATTTCCTATAACTACAAACGATGAAATTGATTATAGTGAAATTAATTTTTTTGTATCCGAATATATAATACATTGTGCCGAAACCAAGCAATTTAAGTAAATTTGGGGTTTTTCTTTTTGAAATACGTTTTAAATCGTTTGTAGTTTTTCATACGAAAAAACAATTTTCTTTTCGTCCACAGGTTTCGGAGATATCGCTAACGCATCTCAAAAGAACTAAGAACGCAGCAGTTTGAAAGCACTAAAAGTACTTTTCCTATAACTAGAAACGATGAAATTGATTGTAGTGAAATTCATTTTTTTGTAGAATTCTTAGTTATTTCCGTTGTGCGGAAACCAAGCAATTTAAGTAAATTTGGGGTTTTTTCTTTTTGAAATACGTTTTAAATCATTTGTAGTTTTTCATAGAAAAAAAATTTTTTTTTTGGTCCAGAGGTTTCGGAGGTATCGCTAACGCATCTCAAAAAAACCAAGAACGCAGCAATTTGGAAGCACTAAAAGTACTTTTCCTATAACTACAAGCGATGAGATTGATTGTAGTGAAATTCATTTTTTTGTAGTTTTTATAGTTACTTCCGTTGTGCGGAAACCAAGCAATTTAAGTAAATTGGGGTTTTTTCGTTTTGAAATACGTTTTAAATCGTTTGTGGCTTTTCATAAGAAAAAAAATTTTTTTGGTCCACAGGTTTCGGAGATATCGGTAACGCGTATCAAAAAAACCAAGTTTGGAAGCACTAAAAGTACTTTTCATATTGTCACGGATATTAGCACCACTAACCTATACCATCACTAAGGCGATGCTAAGGCCATGCCAAGCAGTATTTACGTCAATAATCAAATCATGTATACACATATATAAGGCAGCCGAAAGAGATGTCACACACAGATGCATTTACTTATGCGCCTATGTATGCGCGAGAGACTGTAAACTACAAACATTCACATCAATAATTCAATCATTATGTATCTACATAAACGAATAAATAATTGCGTCTACACATATGTAAGTATACGAGCAGCGGAGCGGCAATGCACAGACACATGCATATATCTTATTTGAGTTGTCACAAGAGAGAGCAATAATTTGTGCACGTAGTTGTGGCTGGCGATTTTGTAGCGAAAATAACTAGTAAGTTCTGGAAATCGAAGAGCCTAGAAGTATGCAGCGTAAACTATAAAAGCGGGGCAGGCGAGTAAGAAGGAATTTATTTTGAGTTGAGCTATCAATCAGTTTGATTAAGCACGCGATCTGGCGGCCAATAGTAAAGTTTCATTTGAGTTATCAATCAGTTTGGTAATTAAGCCAGCGAGTAGCAAAGTATAAGTGTTATTGTGAAGTACTTAATAAAGGCCATTTTTCCATCATTCAATATTGGAGTTATTTATTCAACAGTTTAGTGATTCGAAAATAGCAGAGGATTGCAAATAAGAGGATTTGCGGCAGATTCGTTACAATATAATTAAAAAAAAAAAATATTGATTGTAGTGAAATTCATTTTTTTGTAGTTTTTATAGTTACTCCGAAAATATAATACATTGTGCGGAAACTAAGCAATTTAAGTAAATTTTTTCTTTTTGAAATACGTTTTAAATCGTTTGTAGTTTTTCATGCGAAAAAACAATTTTTTTTTTCGTCCACAGGTTTCGGAGATATCGCTAACTCATCTCAAAAAACCAAGACCGCAGCAGTTCGGAAGCCCTAAAAGTACTTTTCCTATAACTACAAACGATGAAATTGATAGTGAAATTCATTTTTTTGTAGTTTTTATAGTTACTCCGAAAATATAATACATTGTGCGGAAACCAAGAAATTTGAGTAAACTTGGGTTTTTTCTTTTTGAAATACGTTTTAAATCGTTTGTAGTTTTTCATGCAGAAAAACAAAATTTTTTTTTGGTCCACAGGTTTCGGAGATATCGCTAACGTATCTCAAAAAAACCAAGAACGCAGCAATTTGGAAGCACTAAAAGTACTTTTCCTATAACTACAAACGATGAAATTGATTGTAGTGAAATTCATTTCATAGTGCGGAAACTAAGCAATTTAAGCAAATTTGGGGTTTTTCTTTTTGAAATACGTTTTAAATCGTTTGTAGTTTTTCATACGAAAAAAAAAATGTTTTTGGTCCACAGGCTTCGGAGATATCGCTAACGCATCTCAAAAAAACCAAGAACGCAGCAATTTGGAAGCACTAAAAGTACTTTTCTATAACTACACACGATGAAATTGATTGTAGTGAAATTAATTTTTTGTAGTTTTTATAATTACTCCGAAAATATAATACATTGTGCGGAAACCAAGCAATTTAAGTAAATTTGGGTTTTTTCTATTTGAAATACGTTTTAAATCGTTTGTAGTGTTTCATACGAAAAAAATTTTTTTTGGTCCATAGGTTTCGGAGATATCACTAGCGCATCTCTAAAAAACCAAGAACGCAGCAATTTGGAAGCACTAAAAGTACTTTTCCTATAACTACAAGCGATGAGATTGATTGTAGTGAAATTCATTTTTTTGTAGTTTTTATAGTTACTTCCGTTGTGTGGAAGCCAAGCAATTTAAGTAAATTTGCGGTTTTTTCTTTTTGAAATACGTTTTAAATCGTTTGTAGCTTTTCATACGAAAAAAAGTTTTCTCTGTCCACAGGTTTCGGAAATATCGCTAACGCATCTAAAAAAAACCAAGAACGCAGCAATTTGTTAGCACTAAATGTACTTTTCCTATAACTACAAACGATGAAATTGATAGTGAAATTCATTTTTTTGTAGTTTTTATAGTTACTCCGCAAATATAATACATTGTGCGTAACCAAGCAATTTAAGTAAATTTGGGTTTTTTCTTTTTGAAATACGTTTTAAATCGTTTGTAGTTTTATATATGAAAACAATTTTTTTTTGGTCCACAGGTTTCGGAGATCTCACTAGCGCATCTCTAAAAAACCAAGAACGCAGCAATTTCGAAGCACTAAAAGTACTTTTCCTCTAACTACAAACGATGAAATTGATTGTAATGAAATTCATTTTTTTGTAGTTTTTATAGTTACTCCGAAAATATAATACATTGTGCGTAAACCAAGCAATTTAAGTAAATTTGTGTTTATTCTTTTTGAAATACGTTTTAAATCGTTTGTAGTTTTTCATACGAAAAAAAAATTTTTTTTTGGTCCATAGGTTTCGGAGATATCGCTAACGCATCTCAAAAAAACCAAGAGCGCAGCAATTTGGAAGCACTAAAAGTACTTTTCCTACAACTAAGAACGATGAAATTGATTGTAGTGAAATTCATTTCATAGTGCGGAAACTAAGCAATTTAAGCAAATTTGGGGTTTTTCTTTTTGAAATACGTTTTAAATCGTTTGTAGTTTTTCATACGAAAAAAAATTTTTTTTTGGTCCACAGATTTCGGAGATATCACTAACGCATCTCTAAAAAACCAAGAACGCAGCAATTTGGAAGCACTAAAAGTACTTTTCCTCTAACTACAAACGATGAAATTGATTGTAGTTTTTATAGTTACTCCGAAATTATAATACATTGTGCGGAAACCAAGCAATTTAAGTAAATTTGGGTTTTTTCTTTTTGAAATACGTTTTAAATCGTTTGTAGTTTTTCATACGAAAAAAAATTTTTTTTTGGTAAACAGGTTTCGGAGATATCACTAACGCATCTCTAAAGAACCAAGAACGCAGCAATTTGGAAGCACTAAAAGTACTTTTCCTATAACTACAAACGATGAAATTGATTGTAGTGAAATTCATTTTTTTTGTAGTTTTTATAGTTACTCCGAAAATATAATACATTGTGCGGAAACTAAGCAATTTAAGTAAATTGGGTTTTTTCTTTTTGAAATACGTTTTAAATCGTTTGTAGTTTTTATACGAAAAAAACATTTTCCACAGGTTTCGGAGATATCGCTAACGCATCTCAAAAAAACCAAGAACGCAGAAATTTGGAAGCACTAAAAGTACTTTTCCTATAACTACAAACGATGAAATTGACTGTAGCGAAATTCATTTTTTTTTTTAGTTTTTATAGTTGCTCCGAAAATATAATACATTGTGCGCAAACCAAGCAATTTAAGTAAATTTGGGGTTTTTCTTTTTGAAATACGTTTTAAATCGTTTTTAGTTTTTCATACGAAAAAAAATTTTTTTTTGGTCCACAGGTTTCGGAGATCTCACTAGCGCATCTCTAAAAAACCATGAACGCAGTAATTTGGAAGCACTAAAAGTACTTTTCCTCTAACTACAAACGATGAAATTGATTGTAGTGAAATTAATTTTTTTGTAGTTTTTAAAGTTACTCCAAAAATATAATACATTGTGCGTAAACCAAGCAATTTAAGTAAATTTGGGTTTTTTCTTTTTGAAATACGTTTTAAATCGTTTGTAGTTTTACATACGAAAAAAATTTTTTTTTGGTCCACAGGTTTCGGAGATCTCACTAGCGCATCTCTAAAAAACCAAGAACGCAGCAATTTGGAAGCACTAAAAGTACTTTTCCTCTAACTACAAACGATGAAATTGATTGTAGTGAAATTAATTTTTTTGTAGTTTTTATAGTTACTCCAAAAATATAATACATTGTGCGGAAACCAAGCAATTTAAGTAAATTTGGGTTTTTTCTTTTTGAAATACGTTTTAAATCGTTTGTAGTTTTTCATACGAAAAAAAATTTTTTTTTTTGGTCAACAGGTTTCGGAGATATCGTAACGCATCTCAAAAAAACCAAGAACGCAGCAATTTGGAAGCCCTAAAAGTACTTTTCCTATAACTACAAACGATGAAATTGATAGTGAAATTCATTTTTTTGTAGTTTTTATAGTTACTCCGCAAATATAATACATTGTGGGTAAACCAAGCAATTTAAGTAAATTTGGGTTTTTTCTTTTTGAAATACGTTTTAAATCGTTTGTAGTTTTACATACGATAACAATTTTTTTTTGGTCCACAGGTTTCGCAGATCTCACTAGCGCATCTCTAAAAAACCAAGAACGCAGCAATTTGGAAGCACTAAAAGTACTTTTCCTACAACTAAGAACGATGAAATTGATTGTAGTGAAATTAATTTTTTTGTAGTTTTTATAGTTACTCCGTAAATATAATACATTGTGCGGAAACCAAGAAATTTAAGTAAACTTGGGTTTTTTCTTTTTGAAATACGTTTGAAAACGTTTGTAGTTTTTCATACGGAAAAAAATTTTTTTTTTGGTCCACAGGTTTCGGAGATATCGCTAACGTATCTCAAAAAAACCAAGAACGCAGCAATTTGGAAGCACTA
The DNA here is from genome assembly GCF_040869045.1 of Eurosta solidaginis. Classification (NCBI taxonomy): domain Eukaryota; kingdom Metazoa; phylum Arthropoda; class Insecta; order Diptera; family Tephritidae; genus Eurosta; species Eurosta solidaginis. The sequence continues at coordinate 163,176,465 of NC_090319.1, forward strand.
AAAGTACTTTTCCTATAACTACAAACGATGAAATTGATTGTAGTGAAATTCATTTCATAGTGCGGAAACTAAGCAATTTAAGCAAATTTGGAGTTTTTCTTTTTGAAATACGTTTTAAATCGTTTGCAGTTTTTCATGCGAAAAAAAAAATTGTTTTTGGTCCACAGGCTTCGGAGATATCGCTAACGCATCTCAAAAAAACCAAGAACGCAGCAATTTGGAAGCACTAAAAGTACTTTTCCTATAACTACACACGATGAAATTGATTGTAGTGAAATTAATTTTTTGTAGTTTTTATAATTACTCCGAAAATATAATACATTGTGCGGAAACCAAGACATTTAAGTAAATTTGGGGTTTTTTTTTTTGAAATACGTTTTAAATCGTTTGTAGGTTTTCATACGAAAAAAAATTGTTTTTTGGTCCACAGGTTTCGGAGATGTCGCTAGCGCATCTCAAAAAAACCAAGAACGCAGCAGTTTGGAAGCACTAAAAGCACTTTTCCTATAACTACAAACAATAAAATTGATTGTAGTGAAATTCGTTTTTTTGTAGTTTTTATAGTTACTCCGAAAATATAATACGCAGGTTTCGGAGATATCGCTAACGCATCTCAAAAAAACCAAGAACGCAGCAATTTGGAAGCACCAAATTACTTTTCCTATAACTACAAACGATGAAATTGATGTGATATTCATTTTTTGTAGTTTTTATAGTTACTCCGAAAATATAATACATTGTGCGGAAACCAAGCAATTTAAGTAAATTTGGGTTTTTTCTCTTTGAAACGCGTTTTAAATCGTTTGTAGTTTTTCATAAGAAAAAAAAAATTTTTTTTCGTCCTCAGGTTTTGGAGATATCGCTAACGCATCTCAAAAAAAACCAAGAACGCAGCAGTTTGGAAGCACTAAAAGTACTTTTCCTATAACTACAAATGATGAAATTGATTGTAGTGAAATTCATTTTTTGTAGTTTTTATAGTTACTCCGAAAATATAATACATTGTGCGGAAACCAAGCAATTTAAGTAAATTTGGGTTTTTTCTCTTTGAAACGCGTTTTAAATCGTTTGTAGTTTTTCATAAGAAAAAAAAAATTTTTTTTCGTCCTCAGGTTTTGGAGATATCGCTAACGCATCTCAAAAAAACCAAGAACGCAGCAATTTGGAAGCACTAAAAGTACTTTTCCTATAACTACAAACGATGAAATTGTTTGTAGTGAAATTCATTTCATAGTGCGGAAACTAAGCAATTTAAGCAAATTTGGAGTTTTTCTTTTTGAAATACGTTTTAAATCGTTTGCAGTTTTTCATGCGAAAAAAAAAATTGTTTTTGGTCCACAGGTTTCGGAGATATCGCTAACGCATCTCAAAAAAAACAAGAACGCAGCAATTTGGAAGCACCAAATTACTTTTCCTATAACTACAAACGATGAAATTGATGTGATATTCGTTTTTTGTAGTTTTTATAGTTACTCCGAAAATATAATACATTGTGCGGGAACCAAGCAATTTAAGCAAATTTGGGTTTTTTCTTTTTGAAATACGTTTTAAATCGTTTGTAATTTTTCATAAGAAACATTTTTTTTTGGTCCACAGGTTTCGGAGATATCGGTAACGCATCTCAAAAAACCCAAGAACGCAGCAATTTGGAAGCACTAAAAATACTTTTCCTATAACTACAAACGATGTAATTGATTGTAGTGAAATTCATTTTTTTGTAGTTTTTATAGTTACTCCGAAAATATAATACATTGTGCGGAAACCAAGCAATTTAAGCAAATTTGGGTTTTTTCTTTTTGAAATACGTTTTAAATTTCATACGAAAAAAAATTGTTTTTGGTCCACAGGTTTCGGAGATATCGCTAACGGATCTCAAAAAACCAAGTACGCAGCAATTTGGAAGCACTAAAAGTACTTTTCCTATAACTACAAACGATGAAATTCATTGTAGTGAAATTCATTTCATAGTGCGGAAACTAAGCAATTTAAGCAAATTTGGGGTTTTTCTTTTTGAAATACGTTTTAAATCGTTTGTAGTTTTTCATACGAAAAAAAAATTGTTTTTGGTCCACAGGTTTCGGAGATATCGCTAACGCATCTCAAAAAAACCAAGAGCGCAGCAATTTGGAAGCACTAAAAGTACTTTTCCTATAACTACAAACGATGGAATTGATTGTAGTGAAATTCGTTTTTTTTTTAGTTTTTTTAATTACTCCGAAAATATAATACATTGTGCGGAAACCAAGCAATTTAAGTAAATTTGGGTTTATTCTTTTTGAAATAAGTTTTAAATCGTTTGTAGTTTTTTATTTCGGATATTTTTTATGGAGCAATTTGGAAGCACTAAAAGTACTTTTCCTCTAACTACAAACGATGAGATTGATTGTAGTGAAATTAATTTTTTTGTAGTTTTTATAGTTACTCCAAAAATATAATACATTGTGCGTAAACCAAGCAATTTAAGTAAATTTGGGTTTTTCTTTTTGAAATACGTTTTAAATCGTTTGTAGTTTTACATACGAAAAAAATTTTTTTTTTTGTCCACAGGTTTCGGAGATCTCACTAGCGCATCTCTAAAAAACCAAGAACGCAGCAATTTGGAAGCACTAAAAGTACTTTTCCTCTAACTACAAACGATGAAATTGATTGTAGTGAAATTAATTTTTTTGTAGTTTTTATAGTTACTCCAAAAATATAATACATTGTGCGGAAACCAAGCAATTTAAGTAAATTTGGGTTTTTTCTTTTTGAAATACGTTTTAAATCGTTTGTAGTTTTTCATACGAAAAAAAATTATTTTTTTTGGTCAACAGGTTTCGGAGATATCGCTAACGCATCTCAAAAAAACCAAGAACGCAGCAATTTGGAAGCCCTAAAAGTACTTTTCCTATAACTACAAACGATGAAATTGATAGTGAAATTCATTTTTTTGTAGTTTTTATAGTTACTCCGCAAATATAATACATTGTGCGTAAACCAAGCAATTTAAGTAAATTTGGGTTTTTTCTTTTTGAAATACGTTTTAAATCGTTTGTAGTTTTACATACGAAAACAATTTTTTTTTGGTCCACAGGTTTCGCAGATCTCACTAGCGCATCTCTAAAAAACCTAGAACGCAGCAATTTGGAAGCACTAAAAGTACTTTTCCTACAACTAAGAACGATGAAATTGATTGTAGTGAAATTAATTTTTATGTAGTTTTTATAGTTACTCCGAAAATGTAATACATTGTGCGGAAACCAAGAAATTTAAGTAAACTTGGGTTTTTTCTTTTTGAAATACGTTTGAAAACGTTTGTAGTTTTTCATACGGAAAAAAAATTTTTTTTTGGTCCACAGGTTTCGGAGGTATCGCTAACGTATCTCAAAAAAACCAAGAACGCAGCAATTTGGAAGCACTAAAAGTACTTTTCCTATAACTACAAACGATGAAATTGATTGTAGTGAAATTCATTTCATAGTGCGGAAACTAAGCAATTTAAGCAAATTTGGGGTTTTTCTTTTTGAAATACGTTTTAAATCGTTTGCAGTTTTTCATACGAAAAAAAATTGTTTTTTGGTCCACAGGTTTCGGAGATATCGCTAACGCATCTCAAAAAAACCAAGAACGCAGCAATTTGGAAGCACTAAAAGTACTTTTCCTATAACTACACACGATGAAATTGATTGTAGTGAAATTAATTTTTTGTAGTTTTTATAATTACTCCGAAAATATAATACATTGTGCGGAAACCAAGAAATTTAAGTAAATTTGGGGGTTTTTTTTGAAATACGTTTTAAATCGTTTGTAGGTTTTCATACGAAAAAAAATTGTTTTTTGGTCCACAGGTTTCGGAGATGTCGCTAGCGCATCTCAAAAAAACCAAGAACGCAGCAGTTTGGAAGCACTAAAAGCACTTTTCCTATAACTACAAACGATAAAATTGATTGTAGTGAAATTCGTTTTTTTGTAGTTTTTATAGTTACTCCGAAAATATAATACACAGGTTTCGGAGATATCGCTAACGCATCTCAAAAAAACCAAGAACGCAGCAATTTGGAAGCACCAAATTACTTTTCCTATAACTACAAACGATGAAATTGATGTGATATTCATTTTTTGTAGTTTTTATAGTTACTCCGAAAATAGAACACATTGTGCGGAAACCAAGCAATTTAAGCAAATGTGGGTTTTTTCTTTTTGAAATACGTTTTAATTCGTTTGTAGTTTTTCATAAGAAAAAATTTTTTTTTGTCCACAGGTTTCGGAGATATCGCTAACGCATATCAAAAAACCAAGAAAGCAGCAATTTGGAAGCACTAAAATTACTTTTCCTATAACTACAAACGATGAAATTGATTGTAGTGATATTGATTTTTTTGTATTTTTAATAGTTACTCCGAAAATATTATAATACAAACGATTTGAAATGTATTTCAAAAAGAAAAAAACAAATTTGCTTAAATTGCTTGGTTTCCGCACAATGTATTATGAATAAAGTACTTTTCCTATAACTACAAACGAGAAATTGATTGTAGTGAAATTAATTTTTTTGTAGTTTTTATAGTTACTCCGAAAATATAATACATTATGCGGAAACCAAGCAATTTAAGTACATTTGGGTTTTTTCTTTTTGAAATACGTTTTAAATCGTTTGTAGTTTTTCATAAGGAAACAAATTTTTTTTGGTCCACAGGTTTCGGAGATATCGCTAACGCATCTCAAAAAAACCAAGAACGCAGCAGATTGGAAGCACTAAAAGCACTTTTCCTATAACTACAAACGATAAAATTGATTGCAGTGAAATTCATTTTTTTGTAGTTTTTATAGTTACTCCGAAAATATAATACATTGTGCGGAAACCAAGCAATTTAAGTAAATTTGGGTTTTTTCTCTTTGAAAAACGTTTTAAATCGTTTGTAGTTTTTCATAAGAAAAAAACAATTTTTTTTTCGTCCTCAGGTTTCGGAGATATCGCTAACGCATCTCAAAAAAACCAAGAACGCAGCAGTTTGGAAGCACTAAAAGTACTTTTCCTATAACTACAAATGATGAAATTGATTGTAGTGAAATTCATTTTTTGTAGTTTTTATAGTTACTCCGAAAATATAATACATTGTGCGGGAACCAAGCAATTTAAGCAAATTTGGGTTTTTTCTTTTTGAAATAAGTTTTAAATCGTTTGTAATTTTTCATAAGAAACATTTTTTTTTGGTCCACAGGTTTCGGAGATATCGGTAACGCATCTCAAAAAACCCAAGAACGCAGCAATTTGGAAGCAATAAAAATACTTTTCCTATAACTACAAACGATGTAATTGATTGTAGTGAAATTCATTTTTTTGTAGTTTTTATAGTTACTCCGAAAATATAATACATTGTGCGGAAACCAAGCAATTTAAGCAAATTTGGGTTTTTTCTTTTTGAAATACGTTTTAAATTTCATACGAAAAAAAATTGTTTTTGGTCCACAGGTTTCGGAGATATCGCTAACGGATCTCAAAAAACCAAGTACGCAGCAATTTGGAAGCAGTAAAAGTACTTTTCATATAACTACAAACGATGAAATTCATTGTAGTGAAATTCATTTCATAGTGCGGAAACTAAGCAATTTAAGCAAATTTGGGGTTTTTCTTTTTGAAATACGTTTTAAATCGTTTGTAGTTTTTCATACGAAAAAAAAATTGTTTTTGGTCCACAGGTTTCGGAGATATCGCTAACGCATCTCAAAAAAACCAAGAGCGCAGCAATTTGGAAGCACTAAAAGTACTTTTCCTATAACTACAAACGATGGAATTGATTGTAGTGAAATTCGTTTTTTTTTTTAGTTTTTTTAGTTACTCCGAAAATATAATACATTGTGCGGGAACCAAGCAATTTAAGCAAATTTGGGGTTTTTCTTTTTGAAATACGTTTTAAATCGTTTGTAGTTTTTCATACGAAAAAAAAATTGTTTTTGGTCCACAGGTTTCGGAGATATCGCTAACGCATCTCAAAAAAACCAAGAGCGCAGCAATTTGGAAGCACTAAAAGTACTTTTCCTATAACTACAAATGATGAAATTGATTGTAGTGAAATTCATTTCATAGTGCGGAAACTAACCAATTTAAGCAAATTTGGGGTTTTTCTTTTTGAAATACGTTTTAAATCGTTTGTAGTTTTTCATACGAAAAAAAAATTGTTTTTGGTCCACAGGTTTCGGAGATATCGCTAACGCATCTCAAAAAAACCAAGAACGCAGCAATTTGGAAGAACTAAAAGTACTTTTCCTATAACTACACACGTTGAAATTGATTGTAGTTAAATTCATTTTTTGGTAGTTTTTATAGTTACTCCGAAAATATAATACATTGTGCGGAAACCACGCAATTTAAGTAAATTTGGGTTTTTTTTTTTAAAACGTTTAAATCGTTTGTAGTTTTTCATACGAAAAAAGAAATTTTTTTTTGTCCACAGGTTTCGAAGATATCGCTAACCCATCTCAAAAAACCAAGAACGCAGCAATTTGGAAGCACTAAAATTACTTTTCCTATAACTACAAACGATGAAATTGATTGTAGTGATATTCATTTTTTTGTAGTTTTTATAGTTACTCCGAAAATATAATAATACAAACGATTTGAAACGTATTTCAAAAAGAAAAAAGCCAAATTTGCTTAAATTGCTTGGTTTCCGCACAATGTATTATGAATAAAGTACTTTTCTTATAACTACAAACGATGAAATTGATTGTAGTGAAATTCATTTTTTTGTAGTTTTTATAGTTACTCCGAAAATATAATACATTATGCGGAAACCAAGCCATTTAAGTACAGTTGGGTTTTTTGTTTTTGAAATACGTTTTAAATCGTTTGTAGTTTTTCATAAGAAAACAAATTTTTTTTGGTCCACAGGCTTCGGAGATAACGCTAACGCATCTCAAAATAACCAAGAACGCAGCAGTTTGGAAGCACTAAAAGCACTTTTCCTATAACTACAAACGTTAAAATTGATTGTAGTGAAATAAATTTTTTTGTAGTTTTTATAGTTACTCCGAAAATATAATACATTGTGCGGAAACCAAGCAATTTAAGTAAATTTGGGTTTTTTCTTTTTGAAAAACGTCTTAAATCGTTTGTAGTTTTTCATAAGAAACAAGTAAGGAAGGCTAAGTTCGGGTGTAACCGAACATTACATACTCAGTTGAGAGCTATGGAGACAAAATAAGGAAAATCACCATGTAGGAAAATGAACCTAGGGTAACCCTGGAATGTGGTTGTATGACATGTGTATCAAATGGAAGGTATTAAAGAGTATTTTAAGAGAGAGTAGGCCATAGTTCTATGGATGGACGCCATTTAGGGATATCGCCATAAAGGTGGACCAAGGCTGACTCTAGAATGTGTTTGTACGATATGGGTATCAAATGAAAGGTGATAATGAGTATTTTAAAAGGGAATGGGCTTTAGTTCTATAGGTGAACGCCTTTTCGAGAAATGCCCATAAAGGTGGACCAGGGGTGACTCTAGAATATGTTTGTACGATATGGGTATCAAATGAAAGCTGTTAATGAGTATTTTGAAAAGGAATGATCCTTAGTTCCCTAGGTGGACGCCGTTTCGAGATATCGCCATAAAGGTGGACCAGGGGTGTCTCTAGTTGTACGATATGGGAATCAAATGAAAGGTGTTACTGAGCGTTTTAAGAGGGAGTGGGCATTAGGTATATAGCTGGACGCCTTTTCGAAATGTCGCCATTAGGGTGGGCCAGGGGTGACTCTAGAATGTGTTTGTACGATATGGGTATCAAACGAAAGGTGTTACTGAGCATTTTAAGAGGGAGTGGGCACTAGGTCCATAGGTGGACGCCTTTTCGAGATATCGCCATTAGGGTGGGCCAGGGGTGACTCTGGAATGTGTTTGTACGATATGGGTATCAAATGAAAGGTGGTAATGAGTATTTTAAAAGGGAGCAATCTTTAGTTCTATAGGTGGACGCCTTTTCGAGATATCGCCATAAAGGTGGACCAAGGGTGACTCTAGAATGTTTGTACGATATGGGTATCAAACGAAAGGTGTTACTGAGCATTTTAAGAGGGAGTGGGCACTAGGTCTATAGGTGGACGCCTTTTCGAGATATCGCCATTAGGGTGGGCCAGGGGTGACTCTAGAATGTTTGTACGATATGGGTATCAAACGAAAGGTGTTACTGAGCATTTTAAGAGAAAGTGGGTATTAGGTCTATAGGTGGGCGCCTTTTCGAGATATCGCCATTAGGGTGGGCCAGGGTGACTCTAGAATGTGTTTGTACGATATGGGTACCAAATGAAAGGTGGTAATGAGTATTTTAAAAGGGAGTAATCCTCAGTTCTATAGGTGGACGCCTTTTCGAGATATCGCCATAAAGGTTGACCAAGGGTGACTCTAGAATGTTTGTACGATATGGGTATCAAACGAAAGGTGTTACTGAGCATTTTAAGAGGGAGTGGGCATTAGGTCTATAGGTGGACGCCTTTTCGAGATATCGCCATTAGGGTGGGCCAGGGGTGACTCTAGAATGTTTGTACGATATGGGTATCAAACGAAAGGTGTTACTGAGCATTTTAAGAGGGAGTGGGCATTAGGTCTATAGGTGGACGCCTTTTCGAGATATCGCCATTAGGGTGGGCCAGGGGTGACTCTAGAATGTTTGTACGATATGTGTATCAAAGGAAAGGTGTTACTGAGCATTTTAAGAGGGAGTGGACATTAGGTCTATAGGTGGACGCCTTTTCAAGATATCGCCATTAGGGTGGGCCAGGGGTGACTTTAGAATGTTTTTACGATATGGGTATCAAACGAAAGGTGTTACTGAGCATTTTAAGAGGGAGTGGGCATTAGGTCTATAGGTGCACGCCTTTTCGAGATATCGCCATTAGGGTGGGCCAGGGTTGACTCTAGAATGTGTTTGTACGATATGGATATCAAATTAAAGGTGTTAATGAGGGTTTTAAAAGCGAGTGGCCCTTAGATGTATATGTGAAGGCGTTCTCGCGATATCGATTAAATGTGGATCAGGTGATCCCGAAAATCATCTGTCGGGTACTGCTAATTTATTTATATATTCAATAACACTAACAGTATTCCTGCCAAGATTCCAAGGGCTGTTGATTTCGCCTTGTAGAACTTTTTCATTTTCTTCTACTTAATATGGTAGGTGTCACACCCATTTTACAAAGTTTTTTCCAAAGTTATATTTTGCGTCAATAAACCACTCCAGTTACCATGTTTCATCCCTTTTTTCGTATTTGGTATAGAATTATGGCATTTTTTTAATTTTTCGTAATTTTCGATATCGATAAAGTGGGCGTGGTTATGGTCGGATTTCGGCCATTTTTTATACCAAGATAAAGTGAGTTCACATAAGTACGTGGGCTAAGTTTAGTAAAGATATATCGGTTTTTGCTCAAATGATTGTGTTAACGGCCGAGCGGAAGGACAGACGGTGGACTGTGTATAAAAATTGGGCGTGGCTTCCACCGATTTCGCCCATTTTCACAGAGAACAGTTAACGTCATAGAATCTATGCTCCTACCAAATTTCAAAAGGATTGGTAAATTTTTGTTCGACTTATGGCATTAAAAGTATTCTAGACACACTAAATGAAAATGGGCGGAGCCACGCCCATTTTGAAATTTTCTTTTATTTTTGTATTTTGTTGCATCATATCATTACTGGAGTTGAATTTTGACTTAATTTACTTATATACAGTAAAGATATTACATTTTTTGTTAAAATTTGAATTTAAAAAAAATTTTTTTTAAAAATTGGGCGTGTTCTTCATCCAATTTTGCTAATTTTTATTTAGCACATATATAGTAATAGTAGTAACGTTCCTGCCAAATTTCATCATGATATCTTCAACGACTGCCAAATTACAGCTTGCAAAACTTTTAAATTACCTTCTTGTAAAAGTGGGCGGTGCCACGCCCATTGTCCAAAATCTTACTAATTTTCTATTCTGCGTCATAACGTCAACCCATCCACCAAGTTTCATCGCTTTAACCGCCTTTGACAATGAATTATCGCATTTTTTCGGTTTTTCGAAATTTTCGATATCGAAAAAGTGGGCGTGGTTATAGTCCGATATCGTTCATTTTAAATAGCGATCTGAGATGAGTGCTCAGGAACCTACATACCAAATTTCATCAAGATACCTCAAAATTTACTCAAGTTATCGTGTAAACGGACGGACGGACGGACGGACGGACATGGCTCAATCAAATTTTTTTTGGATCCTGATTATTTTGATATATGGAAGTCTATATCTATCTCGATTCCTTTATATATGTACAACCAACCGTTATCCAATCAAACTTAATATACTCTGTGAGCTCTGCTCAACTGAGTATAAAAACAATTTTTTTGTCCTCCACAGGCTTCGGAGACATCGCTAACGCATTTCAAAAAACCCAAGAACGCAGCGATTTGGAAGCACTAAAAGTACTTTTCCTATAACTACAAACGATGAAATTGATTGTAGTGAAATTCATTTCATAGTGCGGAAACTAAGCAATTTAAGCAAATTTGGGATTTTTCTTTTTGAAATACGTTTTAAATCGTTTGCAGTTTTTCATACGAAAAAAAAAATTGTTTTTGGTCCACAGGCTTCGGAGATATCGCTAACACATCTCAAAAAAACCAAGAACGCAGCAATTTGCACGATGAAATTGATTGTAGTGAAATTAATTTTTTGTAGTTTTTATAATTACTCCGAAAATATAATACATTATGCGGAAACCAAGAAATTTAAGTAAATTTGGGTTTTTTTTTGGAATACGTTTTAAATCGTTTGTAGGTTTTCATACGAAAAAAAATTGTTTTTTGGTCCACAGGTTTCGGGGATGTCGCTAGCGCATCTCAAAAAAACCAAGAACGCAGCAGTTTGGAAGCACTAAAAGCACTTTTCCTATAACTACAAACGATAAAATTGATTGTAGTGAAATTCATTGTTTTGTAGTTTTTATAGTTACTCCGAAAATATAATACACAGGTTTCGGAGATATCGCTAACGCATCTCAAAAAAACCAAGAACGCAGCAATTTGGAAGCACCAAATTACTTTTCCTATAACTACAAACGATGAAATTGATTGTAGTGATATTCATTTTTTGTAGTTTTATAGTTACTCCGAAAATATAATACATTGTGCGGAAACCAAGCAATTTAAGCAAATGTGGGTTTTTTCTTTTTGAAATACGTTTTAATTCGTTTGTAGTTTTTCATAAGAAAAAAAATTTTTTTGTCCACAGGTTTCGGAGATATCGCTAACGCATATCAAAAAACCAAGAAAGCAGCAATTTGGAAGCACTAAAATTACTTTTCCTATAACTACAAACGATGAAATTGATTGTAGTGATATTGATTTTTTTGTATTTTTAATAGTTACTCCGAAAATATTATAATACAAATAATTTGAAATGTATTTCAAAAAGAAAAAAACAAATTTGCTTAAATTGCTTGGTTTCCGCACAATGTATTATGAATAAGGTACTTTTCCTATAACTACAAACGATGAAATTGATTGTAGTGAAATTCATTTTTTTTTAGTTTTTATAGTTACTCCGAAAATATAATATATTTTGCGGAAACCAAGCAATTTAAGTACATTTGGGTTTTTTCTTTTTGAAATACGTTTTAAATCGTTTGTAGTTTTTCATAAGAAAACAAATTTTTTTTGGTCCACAGGTTTCGGAGATATCGCTAACGCATCTCAAAAAAACCAAGAACGCAGCAGTTTGGAAGCACTAAAAGCACTTTTCCTATAACTACAAACGATAAAATTGATTGTATTGAAATTAATTTTTTTGTAGTTTTTATAGTTACTCCGAAAATATAATACATTGTGCGGAAACCAAGCAATTTAAGTAAATTTGGGTTTTTTCTCTTTGAAAAACGTTTTAAATCGTTTGTAGTTTTTCATAAGAAAAAAACTATTTTTTTTCGTCCACAGGTTTCGGAGATATCGCTACCGCATCTCAAAAAAACCAAGAACGCAGCAGTTTGGAAGCACTAAAAGTACTTTTCCTATAAATTGTGCGGGAACCAAGCAATTTAAGCAAATTTGGGTTTTTTCTTTTTGAACTACGTTTTAAATCGTTTGTAATTTTTCATAAGAAACATTGTTTTTTGGTTCACAGGTTTCGGAGATATCCGTAACGCATCTCAAAAAACCCAAGAACGCAGCAATTTGGAAGCACTAAAAATACTTTTCCTATAACTACAAACGATGTAATTGATTGTAGTGAAATTCATTTTTTTGTAGTTTTTATAGTTACTCCGAAAATATAATACATTGTGCGGAAACCAAGCAGTTTAAGCAAATTTGGGTTTTTTCTTTTTGAAATACGTTTAAATTTCATACGAAAAAAAATTGTTTTTGGTCCACAGGTTTCGGAGATATCGCTAACGGATCTCAAAAAACCAAGTAAGCAGCAATTTGGAAGCACTAAAAGTACTTTTCCTATAACTACAAACGATGAAATTCATTGTAGTGAAATTCATTTCATAGTGCGGAAACTAAGCAATTTAAGCAAATTTGGGGTTTTTCTTTTTGAAATACGTTTTAAATCGTTTGTAGTTTTTCATACGAAAAAAAATTGTTTTTGGTCCACAGGTTTCGAAGATATCGCTAACGCATCTCAAAAAAACCAAGAGCGCAGCAATTTGGAAGCACTAAAAGTACTTTTCCTATAACTACAAACGATGGAATTGATTGTAGTGAAACTCGTTTTTTTTTTAGTTTTTTTAGTTACTCCGAAAATATAATACATTGTGCGGAAACCAAGCAATTTAAGTAAATTTGGGTTTATTCTTTTTGAAATAAGTTTCAAATCGTTTGTAGTTTTTTATACGAAAAACAATTTTTTTTTGGTCCATAGGTTTCGGAGATATCGCTATCGCATCTCAAAAAAACCAAGAGCGCAAATTTGGAAGCACTAAAAGTAGTTTTCCTACAACTAAGAACGGTGAAATTGATTGTAGTGAAATTAATTTTTTTGTAGTTTTTATAGTTACTCCGAAAATATAATACATTGTGCGGAAACCAAGAAATTTAAGTAAACTTGGGTTATTTCTTTTTGAAATACGTTTTAAATCGTTTGTAGTTTTTCATACGGAAAGAAAATTTTTTTTTGGTCCACAGGTTTCGGAGATATCGCTAACGCATCTCAAAAAACCAAAAACGCAGCAATTTGGAAGCACTAAAAGTACTTTTCCTATAACTACAAATGATGAAATTGATTGTAGTGAAATTCATTTCATAGTGCGGAAACTAAGCAATTTAAGCAAATTTGGAGTTTTTCTTTTTGAAATACGTTTTAAATCGTTTGTAGTTTTTCATACGAAAAAAAAATTGTTTTTGGTCCACAGGTTTCGGAGATATCGCTAACGCATCTCAAAAAAACCAAGAACGCAGCAATTTGGAAGAACTAAAAGTACTTTTCCTATAACTACACACGATGAAATTGATTGTAGTGAAATAAATTTTTTGTACTTTTTATAATTACTCCGAAAATATAATACATTGTGCGGAAACCAAGCAATTTAAGTAAATTTGGGTTTTTTCTTTTTGAAATACGTTTTAAATCGTTTGTAGTTTTTCATACGAAAAAAAAATTTTTTTTTTGGTTCACAGGTTTCGGAGATATCGCTAACGCATCTCAAAAAAACCAAGAACGCAGCAATTTGGGAGCACCAAAATTACTTTTCCTATAACTACAAACGATGAATTTGGTTGTAGTGATATTCATTTTTTGTAGTTTTTATAGTTACTCCGAAAATATAATACATTGTGCGGAAACCAAGCAATTTAAGCAAATTTGGGTTTTTTCTTTTTGAAATACGTTTTAATTCGTTTGTAGTTTTTCATAAGAAAAAAAAATTTTTTTTTGTCCACAGGTTTCGGAGATATCGCTAACGCATATCAAAAAAACCAAGAAAGCAGCAATTTGGAAGCACTAAAAGTACTTTTCCTATAACTACAAACGATGAAATTGATTGTAGTGAAATAAATTTTTTGTACTTTTTATAATTACTCCGAAAATATAATACATTGTGCGGAAACCAAGCAATTTAAGTAAATTTGGGTTTTTTCTTTTTGAAATACGTTTTAAATCGTTTGTAGTTTTTCATACGAAAAAAATTTTTTTTTGGTCCACAGGTTTCGGGGATATCGCTAAGCATCTCAAAAAATCAAGAACGCAGCAATTTGGAAGCACTAAAAGTACTTTTCCTATAACTACAAACGATGAAATTGATTGTAGTTAAATTCATTTTTTGGTAGTTTTTATAGTTACTCCGAAAATATAATACATTGTGCGGAAACCACGCAATTTAAGTAAATTTGGGTTTTTTTTTAAATACGTTTTAAATCGTTTGTAGTTTTTCATACGAAAAAAACATTTTTTTTTTTTGTCCACAGGTTTCGGAGGTATCGCTAACGCATCTCAAAAAACCAAGAACGCAGCAATTTGGAAGCACTAAAATTACTTTTCCTATAACTACAAACGATGAAATTGATTGTAGTGATATTCATTTTTTTGTAGTTTTTATAGTTACTCCGAAAATATAATAATACAAACGATTTGAAATGTATTTCAAAAAGAAAAAAGCCAAATTTGTTTAAATTGCTTGGCTTCCGCACAATGTATTATGAATAAAGTAATTTTCTTATAACTACAAACGATGAAATTGATTGTAGTGAAATTCATTTTTTTGTAGTTTTTATAGTTACTCCGAAAATATATTACATTGTGCGGAAACCAAGCAATTTAAGTAAATTTGGGTTTTTTCTTTTTGAAAAACGTCTTAAATCTTTTGTAGTTTTTCATAAGAAAAAACAATTTTTTTTTCCTCCACAGGCTTCGGAGATATCGCTAACGCATCTCAAAAAACCCAAGAACGCAGCGATTTGGAAGCACTAAAAGTACTTTTCCTATAACTACAAACGATGAAATTGATTGTAGTGAAATTCATTTTTTTGGAGTTTTTATAGTTACTCCGAAAATATAAAACATTGTGCGGAAACCAAGCAATTTAAGCAAATTTGGTTTTTTTCTTTTTGAAATACGTTTTAAATCATTTGTAGTTTTTCATACGAAAAAAAAAATTTGGTCCACAGGTTTTTGAGATATCGCTAACGCATCTCAAAAAAACCAAGAACTCAGCAATTTGGAAGCACTAAAATTACTTTTCCTATAACTACAAACGATGAAATTGATTGTAGTTAAATTCATTTTTTTGTAGTTTTTATAGTTACTTCGAAAATATAATACATTGTGCGGAGACCTAGCAATTTAAGCAAACTTTGGCTTTTTCTTTCTGAAATACGTTTTAAATCGTTTGTAGTTTTTCATACGAAAAAAAAAATTTGGTCAACAGGTTTCGGAGATATCGCTAACGCATCTCAAAAAAACCAAGAACTCAGAAATTTGGAAGCACCAAAATTACTTTTCCTATAACTACAAACGATGAAATTGATTGTAGTTAAATTCATTTTTTTGTAGTTTTTATAGTTACTCCGAAAATATAATACATTGTGCGGAGACCAAGCAATTAAAGCAAATTTTGGTTCTTTTTGAAAAATTGTTTTTGGTCCACAGGTTTCGGAGATATCGCTAACGAATCTCAAAAAAACCAGGAACGCAGCAATTTGGAAGAACTAAAAGTACATTTCCTATAACTACAAACGATGAGATTGATTGCAGTGAAATTTATTTTTTTGTAGTTTTTATAGTTACTCCGAAAATATAATACATTGTGCGGAAACTAAGTAATTTAAGCAAATTTGGGTTTTTTCTTTTTGAAATACATTTTAAATCGTTTGTAGTTTTTCATACGAAAAAAACAAATTTTTTTTGGTCCACAGGTTTCGGAGATATCGCTAACGCATCTCAAAAAAACCAAGAACGCAGCAATTTGGAAGCACTAAAAGCACTTTTCCTATAACTACAAATGATGAAATTGATTGTAGTGAAATTCATTTTTTTGTAGTTTTTATAGTTACTCCGAAAATATAATACAGTTTGCGGAAACCAAACAATTTAAGTAAATTTGGGTTTTTTTCTTTTTGAAATACGTTTTAAATCGTTTGTAGTTTTTCACACGAAAAAAAAAATTTTTTATCGTTTGTAGTTATAGGAAATGTGCTTTTAGTGCTTCCAAACTGCTGCGTTCTTGGTTTTTTTGAGATGCGTTAGCGATATCTCCGAAACCTGTGGACCAAAAAAAATTTGTTTTTTTCGTATGAAAAACTACAAACGATTTAAAATGTATTTCAAAAAGAAAAAAACCCAATTGTACTTAAATTTCTTGGTTTCCGCATGATGTATTATATTTTCGGAGTAACTATAAAAACTACAAAAAAATTAATATCACTATAATCAATTTCATCGTTTGTAGTTATAGGAAAAGTAATTTTAGTGCTTCCAAATTGCTGCGTTCTTATTTTTTTTGAGATGCGTTAGCGATATCTCCGAAACCTGTGGACCAAAAAAAAATGTTTTTTCGTATGAAAAACTACAAACGATTTAAAACGTATTTAAAAAAAAACCCAAATTTACTTAATTTGATTGGTCTCCGCACAATGTATTATATTTTCGGAGTAACTATAAAAACTACAAAAAAATGAATTTAACTACAATCAATTTCATCGTTTGTAGTTATAGGAAAAGTACTTTTAGTGCTTCCAAATTGCTGCGTTCTTGGTTTTGAGATGCTTAGTGATATCTCCGAAACCTGTGGACCAAAAAAATTTGTTTTCGTATGAAAAACTACAAACGATTTAAAACGTATTTCAAAAATAAAAAACCCAAATTTACTTAAATTGCTCGGTTTCCGCAAAATGTATTATATTTTCGGAGTAACTATAAAAGGTTTCGGAGATATCGCTAACGCATCTCAGAAAAACCAAGTGTACAATTGTGGCGTGTCGCAAACTCGGCGTTTGGGTTTAAATTTAAATGAAAAGAAAAAGAAAGGCGAGAGATATTTCTCGTTATAATAATGATTTTATTTGAAGTGAAAGGAAATTGTGTTATAAAACTTGTGGCGGGGCTTCTCGGGATGGCTGGTTGTAGTTCGCTCAACGATCGCTGGAAAAGTAGACGGTTGCCTTGTCGAAGACAACCGTTGAACCGTGGAAAAAGTCTGCGGTTTTAAGGGGAAGCTTCCCCACACAGTTGTACCGGCATGCATGTATATGTGTACGGACAATATAACCCTGCCTATGTACACATATACATGCATGTGGGCGAACTACTGGTCGATAAAGTGGTGCTATTAGGGTGGGGCGAGTTGATATGAATTTAGGTTTCGGGCCTAATCATGCCGGCCCCCTTGCGATACGCAACAGCTAAGACTCCGCCCGAGCGGCTCCGACCACGAGTTGTCTTAAAACTAGATTTTAAATTAAACGGTGCGCGCCGGATGGCGCGACGGCATCCTCCTTGCCTTCGCCGTGACCTAGAGCTAGGACGATAGGAAAAAATTAATGGAAACCGTATCATATATTTCTTGCCATTCATATAAACTTCATTTATTTCAAGAAAAGTACAATTTACATTCTTAAAACTTACAATAAACTAAATAACCCTAAATAACCATTAGGGTATGTTAGATCGAGTGTGTCCCCGAAAGAACCCAACCAAAGATGGTGCTTTGGGCCAGCAGCGAGCCAAACGATGGTCGTAACGTGCCCGGCGTCATATTGTCGGCATAAACGTCGCCGCCGAGAACGAGGCGGATGGGCGTTGAAGCGTAAAATTGTGGATCCGCCAGTCGGATATGCTCGTAAGGAGCCGCGACGCGGGAGTCGACGTGATAGGTTGGGCTGACGCGCTTGAAGTCATGGACGCAGACTGCATGCGTGGTCACCGTCTTGCTCTGTCCATGCTTTCCCCTGAACCTAATAAAGCAGCCAGTTTCGCCGGCGGCGTAGGTCTTCGGCAGTGCTAACTCTCGCGCCAGCCGACGGTCGATCGTTGTGCGAGGGGAACATGCGTCAATGAGTGCACGGATGAGGTGCAAACGCCCCCCGGCTTCCACATTCACGACCGCAGTTGGCGCCAGAGTAGCCATTGGTCCTAGGGTTGGGGCGGCTGTAGCGTGGGCTGTAATGATCCCGTTCCTAAAGGAACTGTGTTGCGGTAGGTGGCGCGGCGAGTGGCCAGTCTACCGTCTCGGTTTTCTTGGTAGAGATTTCGTACAGCGCGTAGCTGGCGCGGCCTAGGGGCCAGTCTACGCTCGCGCTTCTCTTGGTTTATTCGTGGTCGTCGTTTCGTAGGTGGGCGGAAAGGCTGTGATTCCACTCCACTCTTCTCTCGTCGCTCGTGGGCTAGTAGGGGTCGGAACGGCCGTGGGTTCGATCCCCCACTGTCTGATTGGGCTATATGGGTGCCCGCTCCACTCCCGGATGGTAAAAGTTGATCGTCGGTAAAGGCCGACTCAGACGCGTGGAGAGACAGCGCCTCATCCATCGTCCCATCGTCCACATCTTGCATAGTGGGCATCCGCTCATACCCTTCTTCCTCTTCTTCCATGAGCAGCTGGTTCCAGCTCTTCGGCGGCTCTGGCTCGGACGACAAGTCCTCCATCGACAGGTGCAGCGTAGTATGATGGTTGCTACCACATCTTCGGCACCTGCCCTGACTCGTGCAGTCTCGGGCCCGATGTACCATTGAAAGGCAATTTTGGCAGTACTTGGCCTTTATAATTTCGCGCAGTCATTGCAGCGGAGACTTCGCGCGGTATATCGGGTATGACCTGATGGGATGTTTCGCGTCGAATAAATGGCACGGCCTTGGGTAACGAGCGGCCGCTATCTCGCGTACGTTATGTGCGTGGCCTCTTTCCCCGCACGTTATGTGCCCTGGTCTGTAGTGCCTTATTCTGTTTATTTTTGTGTCATCCGGTAGCGCTTCAGCTAGTCAGGCATACTAGTGCTGCAGAAAAATGGACATTTAAGTTGCTTGGTACTCACATTTTGGTACCGAACCGGGTAGAGAGTGTATAATGTGGGATCTTTCGAGTCGTTGTTATTTGTGTTGTTGGTGCTAAAAACCAACAACTTTCCTGCCCGCCACAGAAAAAAATGTTTGGTCAGCAAAATTTTATGCTATACAAAGAAAAAATAAAAAATCTTCGTTTTGGACGAGGAGAAAAATTTGTCCAATGAACCATTCTTTTGTTTTGCCCTTCGACTATTTATTCAACTTTTCCCCAAGTACGCTTGTAGTCCTGTTTTATTGATGGTCTTTATTAAAAGGCACGGTTGCCGAAGCGTATTTGGCTCCGATACCGATTTGCCAGAAACGGGTTTTTGGGTACCCGTTTGCATTCTTTTATACATCCCTAATATAATGTACATTTAAAACTCGGCATATATATGTACATACGTTGGTATAAGTATATGGACAGTCAGTGCGCGGACTCTATCGCATTGGTAGATTTACCAACCTTTTGACCCATTTTCATTTTCTACTACTACTCCCACCGAGGCCCAAAATTTACCAATATTTTCAGTATTTTTGCATCGAGAACAAATACTGTGATCATTTTTGTAAACGTATTTAATGGCTGAGCACAACTAACTAATAATAGGCGGTTACACTAACCACCCCCACGAAATTTGAACAAAGTTGTGCATGAATTCAAAGACGGAAACAAATTTGTTTATGAAATAGATGTAGTAACTGAGAACGCAGATAAATTTTGGCGCTATTGTCATCTTTTTTTGTATGTGACTGCTTTTCCGAGTAACATGCCGAAATCGGTTATTTTGGGCAATTTCTTTGGTTCATTGAAAAATTGTTGTGGTAGTTAGACGTTTTGGTATGTGATTTATTTTGTGAGTTGTTTGGCTTACAATGATTTGGGAATTTTTATAAATATAAACCGTAGTTATTGTTTTCATGAAACTTCTACTACTATTTTCCGTCTCCCAACATTTGGTCTTTAAAAGAGTGCATGCACTGGTGGATATTTACTAGCAGCAAAGACAAAAATATTGTGCACATTCATACACACCCGTGTATAGAATGTAAATTCCTCTGAATTGAAGCAAACGGGACTAATTGAAAGATTTCTTCCGATGCTTCATTCTTTACGCATGGTGGAGTACGGTTGGCTAAAACATGGTAAGTAGAGTGCAATATTTTCTTTTATCCATTATTCTAAATAATTTTTCTGGTATTTTTTCCCATTATTAATTAATTTTATTTCTTTCTTTTCAGGTTACTGGCGTGGATGGTGACGAAGCATTTGTGCCGGTTGAGGACATGCTGGGAATTGCCTAAAGGATAGTATTGCCGGATCTATTGCAGTCCAATCTTTGCCTAAATTACCTGTGTTGCGATTATTTTGATTCATTTGATGTGCTGGCATTTCATTAAAATTGGGTATTTAATGGCGTGCCGATTGTAAATGTGAGTCCCATGCATTAAAAACGGATAAATGTTGAATATCATTTGTATTTAATCTGTTGCCAGGCATATTTAAGAATGGAATCATTTTACTATTATTTAGCTCACGTGGGGGATTCAAGCCAAATGCATTCACATGGCTAAAACCTGGTGGTGGCATGCGTGCTCGTGGTATATTATCTATATTAAATTGTGGTTGATGTTGATGCATTATGTTTGTATCTGAAGCTACTCGGATATTATTTATATTTGGTTTAATATGCTGTGGTTGAGCGACCTCATTTCCATTAGCTCAGCCAAACCTTTTTGAGTTTCCATGAAAGGATCGAAACCAAGATCATCGTCGACGAAGGTATTTTCGTTTCGAAGGTATTCGTTTTGCATTCTGTTATGTTGATTTTGTAATAATGAAGGCTGTTGTTGTTGCTGTTGTGTCTGCAATGTGGGATGGGGTTGCTGAAGAGTCAACACAGCATCAATTTGACCAAGAGCTCTATGTTTTTGCTGTTGTTGCTGCTGATGTAGATAGAGCTGAGTGCTGCATAAACTGATAAGGATTGGAGCTATTTTCCAAAATGTGATTATTTTCGTTCCCGACTTGTGGGTCATGTTGTTGCAATTGTAATTGTTGATCTTTATGAAAATCGAAGAATTTTGACATATTTATTCCATACAGATTTTGACTCATAAACAATTCAGCATGTTCCAAAATTGGCATGGTGATTGGCCAATATCCGTTAGACCAGCAAAATGAGTTTGTAAGCCACCGGGTGGTACATTTTGTTGAGATAAATTTGCAATATTTGAAAATGAACTATTCTGTTTATGCATGTCGAGTAGGTGTGCCAATTCTTTTTGTTGATGGGGATGTAGGTGTTGAAACTGTTGTTCCTCGATACCTTCCAATAAATCTGGTAGAGATGATATTTTTGCATTATGCATTTGATTTGATAAGTCTCCAATCTTAGCACCTGGGCTTTTGTATTCTGAAGTGATGTTCCGGGAGCAAACAGTGGATTTAATTTATTGTCGAATAGATTATGCTGCGAAAGTCTAGGTTGGGTTGGTTTATCAAGCAGATCAGTACCGCCATGTGACTTCAAAAGATTTATCCACCACATGTTCATCTCCTTCACTAACTTCAATATCTTTAAAAGCATGCACTACGTTTCTTGTATCTTCTGAACTTTTAAACAGTTCGGTTGAAGCGTGTGCAGTATTGCGACTGCGTATGTCTGTATCGTTATCATTTTCTACAATGTTCTTTTCAGAATCACCCATATTGCTGTGGTCACTCCCGATGACACTTTGCTTCAATGCTTTTGGGCTTGTTTATTTTGCCTTTGGTTATGTTGCAAGTGCTATTATTTGAAGTAGCATTTCCATCTTGATCGGGACTAGAAAATAGGGATCCAGTTCCGTCGGCAGAGGTTTCTGAACCCTCCTTGATGGTTTCATTGCTAGAACTGCTATAATTGTCTCTTTGCGTATTGCCAGAATAATTTTTACCTACATCATTGATATTGGTTTTATTTTCAGTTTTATCATTTTTGACTTTCTCATTTCTACCCCTTTCCTTTTTATGCTTCACTTCACCTGTACTTGTTACCGTTATCTGTAAGTACTGGTGATACAGACAGGATGAAACAAGGGTCTGTTGTTGTCTCAGTGGAAACCCCATTAGATGCAGTTGATAATGAAGGTAAAGGCATAACCTGTGGTTGTAAACTGGAATTTGATTTATTTGTGGTACAATTTTTACTAGAATTTCCGCTTGGATTTTCGCCGCCATTACTTCCCCAAATAGCAGCAGCAGCAGAGTTACCATTCGATTGATCTGCTTCACCTGAGCCACTCCCCCCAGTACTATTCGAACTTACTAACCATGCATCGTGTAAACGTTTTTTTGTGCTCTTGATGTTTCCCTTGATGCATTTCTTCTTTCGTAAAGCTGGCATCTGGATCGCCCAACTCATGTAGATGCATACAATCGCCTTTGGGACATACTTGATTTTTCATGAAATGGCTAAAATATTTTGTTGTTCCCAAACTAGTTTTGATGAGCCTGCCATCGATGGTTATATTGCGTGTATTAACACTCTGTATAGCTCTGAGAGCGTCATTATTTTGCACATATGTAACATAAGCTGATGCGGATGGCCCTTGTACGCCGGCATATGCGGTGCTCGGATTTAGCACAACTTTATGTATTTTGCCATATTTCCCAAAGTACTCATGTTTCTTGAGCACCTCAGCATCGGCTAATCGTGGCGGTAGGCCAACAACAAATACTAAATTTTTTGAACCACTCTTACATTTGATTAATGCTTGCGATCCTCAGTAACACGTACCATTTGTTTACGTTTCTGATCGCGCTGCTTTTTCAGAGACTTAAAAGCAAGTATTTGCTCTTGAGTCAATGGTGTAAAGTCCGCAGGATTTTCCGTATACTCTTTTCGACATGCTGGACACAGTTTATTCTCATTGGTACGTATCCTATACCAGCAGAATCGGCAAATTTGGTAACCACATGTACATGGATAGAAGTTTAAATCGTCAACTTCCAAAGGTTCCATACAGAGGGGGCATTCAACAATGTCTTCGTTATTTTCCATATCGATTGTCAACAAAGTTTTAAGAGTCCAAAATCTAGCAAAGATGTGTTAGCTCCAACGAAGGGTAAAGTTTTTGAAGAAACTCCTTTTACATATTTAGGAAGAGCCAGGTGTTAGTTGGCAAAGTTGCTACGCCGCAATTTTTGAGTGTCTTTGCAAACGGAATTATGTTGGTTGGTGAAGAAATACGTAAAACTTAGTTTTCTTCACAGAGACTGTAGGAGCTAAATTGCAGAGAAAGGGTAAATATTAGAGCGAAATGAAGATAAATCTTAATTGAAAAAAAATATATATATATTTGCACTTGTGCGATTTTTTGCTAAATATTTCGTAAATTGAGAAAAGTCATGTCGGGTTGGTCATTCTTTCAGAAATGGTTTGAAGAATGCCATACGTTAGAATTTTATTCAAAATGTAATATCTCAAATTTGTTGCCAAACCTCCCAATATGAGCATGAGTGCAATGCATTTGGTCGTAAGAAAGGTTAATGAAAAGCATTCCGAGATGAAGCGCTCTTCAATCTAAGTCTAATCTGAGGCGGTTTTGTGAAAAATCTTGACTCGGGAAATTTTGACAAATTCCTGTTGGCCTCGTGCCGTTGGCCGAGTGCATTCAAATTCGTCGGCTGGCGCGAGAGGGTTCTGTGGCAGATAGAGGATCTGCGTTAGGGCTGTTCTGGTGAGCCTCGTTCGGTGTGAACGAGAGCTGGGGTTGATTTTTCTGAACGGAGGGATGTGGAGGAACGGAAGGATTGTTAAGAGGAACTCGTAGTCCTCTCACAATCTATCTCCGTAGGAAGAAAGATCAGTTTGACCAAAGGTCGTCTGACTTGACCCTTCTCGGTTATGAGGTCGACTACACGTACGCGGTTATCTTCGCCTGGGTATACGTTGACGACTCTACCTAACCTCCATTCGTTGGGAGATAAGTTGTCCTCTTTGAGGACAACGAGATCTCCCACTTGTATATTTTAAAGTTCGGGTAAATATTCGGTTTTCCATCGTCGGCATAAGGTTTGATGGAGGACCTTGAGCTTCTGCCATATATTTATCATGGAGGCAGGACTTTCCTTCGCATCCGGTTCTGGCGGCGCCAGAAGATGGCTGCCAGTTACGAAATGTCCTGAGGTTAGTGGCTCCAGGTCCGTTGGGTCATTGGACGCCGGGCTGAGAGGCCGTGAATTTAGGCATGCCTCCATCCGGCACAAAAGGGTTTGGAACTCCTCCATGGTATATTTATGGAGAGAAGCGACCTTTTTGAAGTGGCTTTTGAAGCTCTTCACTCCCGCTTCCCACAGGCCGCCCATATGTGGGGCGCCGGCAGGAATAAAATGCCCAGTTAATGCTTGATAGCTACACCTGGAGACTGTTTTGTCTCGGCTTTCTGCCAGGAAGGCTTTGAATTCCAATCGTAGAGATCTGGAAGCTCCGACAAAGTTCGTACCATTGTCGGAGTAGATGTTTTTCGGACATCCTCAGGAAGCATGGGGTGCTCAGGTCACTAGTGGCTTCTAGGTGGATGGCCTTAGTGGAGAAACAAACAAATAGGCATACATAGCCTTTGGACAGTCGACATCCCCTACCGCGGTAGCTTTTGATGTGGAAAGGCCCCACGAAATCTACCCCGGTATTGGTGAACGCGCGAGTAAAAGTAGTACGTTCGCAGGGAAGGGTACCCATAAGTTGGGACTGCGCCTGCTTCCTGTGAATAATGCAGGTTTTGCAATTGTGGATGATGGCTCTGATCATTGTCTTGACCTTCGGAATCCAATACTGGGTTCGAATAAGGCGGAGCATGAGCTGGTTCTCGCCATGAAGGGAATCATGATGAATCATCATGACTGCAAGGCGAGACAGCCTGCAATTGTAAGGCAAGATGATCGGATGACGCTCGTTGTACGATATGTCTTTTGAGGCCCCTAGACGCCCCCTGTTCTGATAATATCATCTTTGTCGATGTATGGGTTGAGTGACAGGATTTCACTCTTCCGATCAATAGGTTCCCTATTTTTTTAATTGCAAGTATTCTGTACCGTAGGATATTTTCTGACATACTTTTATTAGTGCTTGAATCGTTGCCTTAATCTCATCGGCTGAGATTATGCATATCGTTTTACTTTTAGGATGCGTCCTTTTTATAAATCTCCTAACGTAGGATAGGACTCTTAGAGCTAGTGGCAAGTCTGAAAAATATCGAGTATATCTTCTTGTTCAGCCTGTGTGACGGCATAAGACTGTGCTTTCACTTTCTTCTCCTCATATGATGTATGGTAGTCCGTTTCCTGTACTGGCCATTGGATGTTGTCCTCTTGTAACCAAGATGGTCCCTGCCACCACAACGAATTGTTGACTAATTCACCCGCTGGTAGGCCTCTGCACATGTAGCCAGTCCTTGCTTCCGAACATGTCGATGATCTTCGTGATGCGGTGTGCGACGAAGGTTGACCAGGAACAAGGCGGTTTCCGTAGCCATGCGAGGACAATGCTGGAATCAGTCCATAGATGAAGGGTGATTGGTCCGAATTTGATGCTCCTACAGATTGAGTCAATCATCTCTGCGAGCAATACTGCACCGCAAAGTTCCAGACGTGGGAGGGAGATTGTCTTCACTGGTGCGACTCTGGTTTTTGCCATAAGTAGGTGTGTATAAACATTGTTCTCTCTTTTGACGCGCATATACACGGCTGCTGCATATGCTTTCTCCGACGCGTCACAGAATCCGTGGATTTCAACCTCGTCTTCTGGTGAGAATTATATCCAACGTGGTATTCGAATCCTATCTATTTCCGGGTAATCTTGGGTGAAGGTTTTCCACCGCTCTAATGTCGTTTTTGAGACTGGTTCGTCCCACCCTGTACCTTCTAACCAAATGTTTTGCATAATTATTTTTGCCACTATGACCACTGGGGCAAGCCACCTTAACGGGTCAAAAAGTTTGGCAATAACTTACAGGATCTCTCTTTTTGTTGGCATGTTAGGATTGTCTAGTGATTCCGCTTTGAAATAAAATAAGTCAGCATGTGCGTTCCACCTTATATCTAATGCTTTCACTCTTCAAAGGCTAAGAAGTCCTCGCTGAGCAGATCCGATTTCGGGATGCCTTTGAGAACCTCCTCCGAGTTTGATGTCCACTTTCGTAATGGGAACCCTGCCGAATGTAAAACCTGTCGAATTTCGTTTCTTGCCATAATGGTGGAGGTGAGGTTGTGTCCTCCTGCGAGGACGTCATCTACATACATACATTCCCGGAGTATGTTTGATGCTGTGGGATGGGAACTTTGTACGTCGTCAGCCAACTGTAACAGCGTTCTTATAGAAAGATAAGGGGCGCAATTAACTCCGACAGTTACCGTTTTTAATTCTTAGAGTCCTATTGGTTCGTTCATGTCTTTTCGAAAAATAATTCGTTGAAATTTGGTATGATTATCGTTCATCCAAATCTGCCTATATATTTTCTCTATATCACTGTTGAAGACGTAGCGATGAAGTCTCCAACGAATGATGAGAGTCGGGAGATCTGCTTGGAGTACCGGGCCTGGGAGCAAAACGTCGTTCAGACTTGTACCATTAGCAGTCGGACTTGAAGCGTTGAAAACGACCCGGACTTTAGTAGTTGTGCTTTCCGCCTTTACCACGGCGTGAAATAATTATCAGGGTCATCTGCTGCGACTGTGCCCTTAATTTTGTGCGTCTGGTATTCTGAAAGTACCCTTATGTATTCATTCCCTAACTCCGGATTTTTCGTTAACCGCGTTTAATTTCGATAGAATTGCGAGCATGCGCGTTTAAGGGACCCTGCTAATTTTCGTTCTTCCGGGTATTCCTGTCTAAATGGGAGTGAAACGACATATCTTCCATCCTCATTTCTCTTTGTGGTTCCTCTACATAATTTTTCACAATATCTGTCATCGTCGCTAGGGCTTTTAATTTTCGGTATATTTTCCAACTCCCAAAAGGCTTTTAGTTGGTTGTCCAACGCGACCTCGTTGTAAAATGATACGATGCTCTTCGTTGGATTCGGTGCTTCAACACGACCGGTTAGTATCCAACCGAACACTGTCTATTGGGCCAGAAGTGTATTAAGTACATTCTTTTTTAGACCGCTTAGTATAATTTGAGGATATATATCTCCACCAAGTATGAGGTCTACATCTTCATTGACGTAGAACCTCTTGTCTGCCAAAACTAAGTCTGCGAATGCCTGCATAGTCATTGTTTCGATATGGCAGGATGGTAGATTCCCAGTTAGTTTGGCTAAAATTAGAACAGGAGTAGTCACGCTAAAGCATGGGTCCACTGGTGAACGTAGCTCGATGGTGGATGCCTCTTTAACTTGAGCAGATACTGCATTGGCGATGCCTGAAACTTGGGCATGCATTTTCCTTGCCGGCAAATTGATTCTGCGTTTGAGTCTTTCTGTCATGAAGGAACATTCAGACCCTGAATAAATTAATGCCCGCGCTGAGAATTCGGTACCATTATGGTGGATGTGTACGCGAGCAGTTCCTAATAGCACGCCTGTGCTGGAATTAGCATGACAGGAATTTACATGCTGGTTCGCAGTAGAATTTGGTTGCCCCGATTCCTGTCTTCTTTGTGCTTGTGCTGAAGTTGACGGGATATTATCCGCGTCTTTAAATGGATTGCGCCTCGTAGTTTGCTGAACTGTATCCGCATTCAGGAGCGTGTGGTGACGAGAGTGGCATTTGACGCAGTTGTACGAACTGGTGCACCTCGTCACTGTGTGGCCTGCGGATAAACAGTTCAGGCATCCCCCCGTGGATTTAATGAAGTTGATTCTCTCCACTGGAGTCAGATCACAGAATCGGGGACAATTCCGTAACCTGTGTTCAGCTTTGCACATTTTGCAAAAAACCCTTGAAGTTGATTTTGAGGTAGGTTTTGATACCTTCGTTTGGAAGGCACCAAGTCTTTTTATGGGGGTTTCGGTTGTATGCCGAATATTTGATGGCTTTTGTCCCTTTTGGGCGTTAGTGCCGGTGAAGCTAGACACTGATATATGTTTCTATTTTACAACAAATTTTTCCTGCCCAACTAAAACCAAACTAATTCTTTGAACAGAAATGGAAACAATGTTTTGCAAGATCGCTTTTATTTATTTATGTCAGACTTGGCAGATTCGTCTGGTTTTCCCACGAAAAGAATAAAACACAACAATGTGGCTTACTCGCCACCCGCACGTAAATTTATATGTATGTATGTATCGGTGTGTGTAATAATTTATTTGTAAGGGGTTGTGGCTCAGATAAAGAGCAAAGTGCAGAGTGCGCGATATAATAAACCGTCTCGGACTAGTGAAAATTACCAGTGCCAAAATTTGTGAACTAAATTATTGTGTTCGTGAGTGGATATACGTGCTGAGTCCGTGTAGTTGCTTTCAAGAAAAATATTTGGTGCTTTTAAAAAGTGGGATTATGGTACCCTTGTGCATCAAATTGTCGTGGTCGCGGGATACTCCGGATCGACACACGCGGTAGGGGGAAAGCAATTGCACAAAACAAAAATTGAGGCACTATATCGCACAGACTGGTCACTGACAATTTTCACTTTTCACTGTTTAGAGGTTCGGAGCACTCGCGGCACTTTTTAAATTTAAATTAACCTCAAAACTAACCACAAAAAAAAGTGGCAAGAAAGATATTACTTACGCAGCTGCTGCGTGAAGGAGTGTTTGTTGTGTATGTGGATGATGCAAGTTACCACCAGTAATGTATCACCAAGATGATTTTTTGAGATTTGTTGAGTAATGTGCGTATCACCAAGAAACTGCAACAATACCACCAAGAGTGTATCACCACGAAGATTTATATAAAATGCAGTGTGTGTCGACGTTGATGTGGATAGATTGATTTTTGTTCTTTGTATGAAGCACCAGGATAATTTTGTTAAAATTTTGCGCAATGTGGACTGTATATGGATATAGGTGTTGGTTCCTTGTTACGGGGAGAAAGGACCATGTACAATTGTGGCGTGTCGCAAACTCGGCAACGGAGTGGAGGCACCACAATTGCGTTTGGGTTTAAATTTAAATGAAAATAATAATAATGATTTTATTTGAAGTGAAAGGAAATTGCATAGAACAAAATTAATTACCTTGTGTTATAAAACTTGTGGCGGGGCTTCTCGGGACGGCTGGTTGTAGTTCCTCAACGATCGCTGAAAAAGTAGACGGTTGCCTTGTCGAGGACAACCGTTGAACCGTGGAAAAAGTCTCCGGTTTTAAGGGGAAGCTTCCCCATACAGTTGTACCGGCATGCATGTATATGTGTACGGACAACATAACCCTGCCCATGTACACATAGACATGAATGTGGGCGAACTAGTGGTCGATAAAGTGGTGCTATTAGGGTGGCGCGAGTTGATATGAATTTAGGCTTCGGGCCTAAACACCAACAACGCAGCAATTTGGAAGCACTAAAAGTAATTTTCCTATAACTACAAACGATGAAATTGATTGTAGTGAAATTCATTTTTTTTGTAGTTTTTCTAGTTACTCTGAAAATATTATACATTGTGCGGAAAGAAGAAATTTACGCAAATTTGGATTTTTTTTTTGAAATACGTTGTAAATCGTATGTAGTTTTTCATACGAAAAACAATTTTTGTTTGGTCTACAGGTTTCGGATATATGGCTAACGCATCTCAAAAAACCAAGAGCGCATCAGTTTGGAAGCACTAAAATACTTTTCCTATAACTACAAACGATGAAATTGATTGTAGTGAAATTCATTTTTTTGTAGTTTTTATAGTATAGTAATATAATACATTGTGCGGAAACTAAGCAATTTAAGCTAATTTGGGGTTTTTCTTTTTGAAATACGTTTTAAATCGTTTGTAGTTTTTCATAAGAAAAAAATTTTTTTTTGGCCCACAGGTTTCGGAGATATTGCTAACGCATCTCAAAAAAACCAAGAACGCAGTAATATGGAAGCACTAAAAGTAATTTTCCTATAACTACAAGCGATGAAATTTATTGTAGTGAAATTCATTTTTTTGTAGTTTTTATAGTTACTCCGAAAATATAATACATTTTGCCGAAACCAAGCAATTTAAGTACACTTGGGGGGTTTTTTTTTGAAATACGCTTTAAATCGTTTGTAGTTTTTCATAAGAAAACAAATTTTTTTGGTCCATAAGTTTCGGAGATATCGCTAACGCATCTCAAAAAAACCAAAAACTAAGCAGTTTGGAAGCACTAAAAGCACATTTCCTATAACTACAAACGATGAAATTGATTGTAGTGAAATTCATTTTTTTGTAGTTTTTATAGTTACTCCGAAAATATAATACATTTCGCGGAAACCAAGCAATTTAAGTAAATTTGGGTTTTTTTCTTTTTGAAATACGTTTTAAATCGTTTGTCGTTTTTCACACGAAAAAAAATTTTTTTTTTGGTCCACAGGTTTTGGAGATATCGCTAACGCTTCTCAGAAAAACCAAGAACGCAGCAATTTGGAAGCACTAAAAATAATTTTCCTATAACTACAAACGATGAAATTGATTATAGTGAAATACATTTTTTTGTAGTTTTTATAGTTACTCCGAAAATATTATACATTGTGCGGAAAACAAGAAATTTAAGCAAATTTGGATTTTTTTTTTGAAATACGTTTTAAATCGTATGTAGTTTTTCATACGAAACACAGTTTTTGTTTGATCCACAGGTTTCGTAGATATGGCTAACGCATCTCAAAAAAAACTAAGAACGCAGCAGTTTGGAAGCACTAAAAGTACTTTACCTATATCTACAAACGATGAAATTGATTGTAGTGAAATTCATTTTTTTGTAGTTTTTATAGTTACTCCGAAAATATAATACATTGTGCGGAAACCAAGCAATTTAAGTAAATTTGGGTTTTTTCTTTTTGAAATACGTTTTATATCGTTTGTAGTTTTTCATACGAAAAAAAAATTTTTATTGGTCCACAGGTTTCGGAGATATCGCTAACGCATCTCAAAAAAACCAAGAACGCAGCAATTTGGAAGCACTAAAATGCTTTTCCTATAACTACAAACGATGAAATTGATTGTAATGAAATTAATTTTTTTGTAGATTTTATAGTTATTCCGAAAATATAATACATTATGCAGAAACCAAGCAATTTAAGTAAAACTGCGTTTTTTCTTTTTGAAATACATTTTAAATCGTTTGTAGTTTTTCATACGAAAAAATCATTTTTTTTGGTTCACAAATTTCGGAGATATCGCTAACGCATCTCAAAAAAACCAAGAACGCAGCAATTTGGAAGCACTAAAAGTACTTTTCCTATAACTACAAACGATGAAATTGATTGTAGTGAAACTAATTTTTTTGTAGTTTTTATGGTTACTCCGAAAATATAATACATTTTGTGGAAACTAAGCAATTTAAGCAAATTTGGGGTTTGTCTTTTTGAAATACGTTTTAAATCGTTTGTAGCTTTTCATAAGAAAAACATGTTTTTTTGGTCCTCAGGTTTCGGAGATATCGCTAACGCATCTCAAAAAAACCAAGAACGCAGCAATTTGGAAGCACTAAAAGTACTTTTCCTATAAATACAAACGATGAAATTGATTGTAGTGAAATTTATTTTTTTGTAGTTTTTATAGTTACTCCGAAAATATAATACATTGTGCAGAAACCAAGCAATTTAAGTAAATTTGGGTTTTTTCTTTTTGAAATACGTTTCAAATCGTTTGTAGTTTTTCATAAGAAAAACAATTTTTTTTGGTCCACAGGTTTCGGAGATATCGCTAACGCATCTCTAAAAAACCAGGAACGCAGCAATTTGGAAGCACCAAAAGAACTTTTCCTACAATTACAAACGATGAAATTGATTGTAATGAAATTAATTTTTTTGTAGTTTTTATAGTTATTTCGAAAATATAATACATTATGCGGAAACCAAGCAATTTAAGTAAAACTTCGTTTTTCCTTTTTGAAATACATTTTAAATCGTTTGTAGTTTTTCATACGAAAAAAACATTTTTTTTGGTCCACAGGTTTCGGAGATATCGCTAACGCATCTCAAAAAAACCAAGAACGCAGCAATTTGGAAGCACTAAAAGTACTTTTCCTATAACTACAAACGATGAAAATGATTGTAGTGAAACTCATTTTTTTGTAGTTTTTATAGTTACTCCGAAAATATAATACATTTTGCGGAAACTAAGCAATTTAAGCAAATTTGGGGTTTGTCTTTTTGAAATATGTTTTAAATCGTTTGTAGTTTTTCATACGAAACAAAAAAATTTTTTGGTTCACAGGTTTCGGAGATGTCGCTAACGCATCTCAAAAAACCAAGAACGCAGCAATTTGGATGCACTAAAAGTACTTTACCTATATCTACAAACGATGAAATTGATTGTAGTGATATTCATTTTTTTGTAGTTTTTATAGTTACTCCGAAAATATAATACATTGTGCGGAAACCAAGCAATTTAAGCAAATTTGGTTTTTTTCTTTTTGAAATTTTTTTTTGGTCCACAAGTTTCGGAGATATCGCTAACGCATCTCAAAAAAACCAAGAACGCAGCAATTTCGAAGCACTAAAAGTACTTTTCCTATAAATACAAAAGATGAAATTGATTGTAGTGAAATTAATTTTTTTGGAGTTTTTATAGTTACTCCGAAAATATTATACATTGTGCGGAAACCAAGAAATTTAAGCAAATTTGGTTTTTTTCTTTTTGAAATACGTTATAAATCGTTTGTAGTTTTCCATACGACAAAAAAATTTTTTTTTGGTCGACAAGTTTCGGAGATATCGCTAACAAATCTCAAAAAAACCAAGAACGCAGCAATTTGGAAGCACTAAAAATACTTTTCCTATAAATACAAACGATGAAATTGATTGTAGTGAAATTCATTTTTTTGTAGTTTTTATAGTTACTCCGAAAATATAATACATTGTGCGGAAACCAATCAATTTAAGTAAATTTGAGTTTTTTTCTTTTTGAAATACGTTTTAAATCGTTTGTAGTTTTTCATACGAAAAGAACATTTTTTTTGGTCCACAGGTTTCGGAGATATCGCCAACGCGTCTCAAAAAAACCAGGAACGCAGCAATTTGGAAGCACCAAAAGAACTTTTCCTACAGCTACAAATGATGAAATTGATTGTAATGAAATTAATTTTTTTGTAGTTTTTATAGTTATTCAGAAAATATAATACATTATGCGGAAACCAAGCAATTTAAGTAAAACTGCGTTTTTTCTGTTTGAAATACATTTTAAATCGTTTGTAGTTTTTCATACGAAAAAAACATTTTTTTGGTCCACAGGTTCCGGAAATATCGCTAACGCATCTCAAAAAAACCAAGAACGCAGCAATTTGGAAGCACTAAAAGTACTTTTCCTATAACTACAAACGATGAAATTGATTGTAGCGAAACTCATTTTTTTGTAGTTTTTATAGTTACTCCGAAAATGTAATACATTGTGCGGAAACTAAGCAATTTAAGCAAATTTGGGGTTTGTCTTTTTGAAATACGTTTTAAATCGTTTGTAGTTTTTCATACGAAAAAAAAAATTTTTTTTGGTTCACAGGTTTCGGAGATATCGCTAACGCATCTCCAAAAAACCAAGAACGCAGCAATTTGTATGCACTAAAAGTACTTTTCCCATAACTACAAACGATGAAATTGATTGTATAGTGAAATTCATTTTTTGTAATTTTTATAGTTACTCCGAAAATATAATACATTGCGCGGAAACCAAGCAATTTAAGTAAATTTGGTTCTTTTTCTTTTTAAAATACGTTTTAAATCGTTTGTAGTTTTTCATACGAAAAAAAATTTTTTTTGTCCACAGGTTTCGGAGATATCGCTAACGCATCTCTAAAAAACCAAGAACGCAGCAATTTGGAAGCACTAAAAGTACTATACCTATATCTACAAACGTTGAAATTGATTGTAGTGAAATTAATTTTTTTGTAGTTTTTATAGTTACTCCGAAAATATAATACATTGTGCGGAAACCAAGCAATTTAAGCAAATTTGGGGTTTTCCTTTTTGAAATACGTTTTAAATCGTTTGTAGTTTTTCATAAGAAAAAAAAATTTTTTTTGATCCACGCGTTTCGGAGATATCGCTAACGCATCTTAAACAAACCAAGAACGCAGCAATTTGGGAGCACTAAAAGTACTTTTACTATAACTACAAACGATGAAATTGATTGAAGTGAAACTAATTTTTTTGTAGTTTTTATAGTTACTCCGAAAATATAATACATTGTGCGGAAACCAAGCAATTTAAGCAAATTTGGGGTTTTCCTTTTTGAAATACGTTTTAAATCGTTTGTAGTTTTTCATAAGAAAAAAATTTTTTTTTTGGTCCACAGGTTTCGGAGATATCGCTAACGCATCTCTAAAAAACCAAGAACGCAACAATTTGGAAGCACCAAAAGTACTTTTCCTATAACTACAAACGATGGAATTGATTTTAGTGAAGTTCATTTTTTTGCAGTTTTTATAGTTACTCCGAAAATATAATACATTGTGCGGAAACCAAGCAATTTAAGCAAATTTGGGTTTTTTCTTTTTAAAATACGTTTTAAATCGTTTGTAGTTTTTCATACGAAAAAAATTTTTTTTTGTCCACAGGTTTCGGAGATATCGCAAACGTATCTCTAAAAAACCAAGAACGCAGCAATTTGGAAGCACTAAAAGTACTATACCTATATCTACAAACGTTGAAATTGATTGTAGTGAAATTCATTTTTTTGTAGTTTTTATAGTTACTCCGAAAATATAATACATTGTGCGGAAACCAAGCAATTTAAGCAAATTTGGGGTTTTCCTTTTTGAAATACGTTTTAAATCGTTTGTAGTTTTTCATAAGAAAAAAAAAATTTTTTTTTTGGTCCACGCGTTTCGGAGATATCGCTAACGCATCTAAAACAAACCAAGAACGCAGCAATTTGGGAGCACTAAAAGTACTTTTACTATAACTACAAACGATGAAATTGATTGTAGTGAAATTAATTTTTTTGTAGTTTTTATAGTTACTCCGAAAATATAATACATTGTGCGGAAACCAAGCAATTTAAGCAAATTTTGTTTTTTTCTTTTTGAAATTTTTTTTTGGTCCACAAGTTTCGGAGATATCGCTAACGCATCTCAAAAAATTCAATAACGCAGCAATTTGGAAGCACTAAAAGTACTTTTCCTATAAATACAAAAGATGAAATTGATTGTAGTGAAATTCATTTTTTTGCAGTTTTTAGAATTGCTCCGAAAATATTATACATTGTGCGGAAACCAAGCAATTTAAGCAAATTTGGGTTTTTTCTTTTTGAAATACGTTTTTAATCGTTTGTAGTTTTTCATAAGAAAAAAAATTTTTTGGTCACGGGTTTTGGAGATATCGCTAACGCATCTCTAAAAAACCTAGAACGCAGCAACTTGGAAGCACTAAAAGTATATTTCCTATAACTACAAACGATGAGATTGATTGTAATGAAATTCATTTTTTTTCTAGTTTTTATAGTTACTCCGAAAATATAATACATTGTGCGGAAACCAAGCAATTTAAGTAAATTTGGGTTTTTTCTTTTTGAAATACGCTTTAAATCGTTTGTAGTTTTTCACACGAAAAAACAATTTTTTTTTCGTCGACAGGTTTCGGAGATATCGCTAACGTATCTCAAAACAAGTAAGGAAGGCTAAGTTCGGGTGTAACCGAACATTACATACTCAGTTGAGAGCTATGGAGACAAAATAAGGAAAATCACCATGTAGGAAAATGAACCTAGCGTAACCCTGGAATGTGGTTGTATGTGTATCAAATGGAAGGTATTAAAGAGTATTTTAAGAGAGAGTAGGCCATAGTTCTATGGATGGACGCCATTTAGGGATATCGCCATAAAGGTGGACCAGGGCTGACTCTAGAATGTGTTTGTACGATATGGGTATCAAATGAAAGGTGATAATGAGTATTTTAAAAGGGAATGGGGTTTAGTTCTATAGGTGAACGCCTTTTCGAGAAATCCCCATAAAGGTGGACCAGGGGGACTCTAGAATATGTTTGTACGATATGGGTATCAAATGAAAGCTGTTAATGAGTATTTTGAAAAGGAGTGATCCTTAGTTCCCTAGGTGGACGCCGTTTCGAGATATCGCCATAAAGGTGGACCAGGGGTGTCTCTAGTTGTACGATATGGGAATCAAATGAAAGGTGTTACTGAGCGTTTTAAGAGGGAGTGGGCATTAGGTCTATAGGTGGACGCCTTTTCGAAATGTCGCCATTAGGGTGGGCCAGGGGTGACTCTAGAATGTGTTTGTACGATATGGGTATCAAACGAATGGTGTTACTGAGCATTTTAAGAGGGAGTGGGCATTAGGTCCATAGGTGGACGCCTTTTCGAGATATCGCCATTAGGGTGGGCCAGGGGTGACTCTGGAATGTGTTTGTACGATATGGGTATCAAATGAAAGGTGGTAATGAGTATTTTAAAAGGGAGCAATCCTTAGTTCTATAGGTGGACGCCTTTTCGAGATATCGCCATAAAGGTGGACCAAGGGTGACTCTAGAATGTTTTTACGATATGGGTATCAAACGAAAGGTGTTACTGAGCATTTTAAGAGGGAGTGGGCACTAGGTCTATAGGTGGACGCCTTTTCGAGATATCGCCATTAGGGTGGGCCAGGGGTGACTCTATAATGTTTGTACGATATGGGTATCAAACGAAAGGTGTTACTGAGCATTTTAAGAGAAAGTGGGCATTAGGTCTATAGGTGGGCGCCTTTTCGAGATATCGCCATTAGGGTGGGCCAGGGTGACTCTAGAATGTGTTTGTACGATATGGGTATCAAATGAAAGGTGGTAATGAGTATTTTAAAAGGGAGTAATCCTCAGTTCTATAGGTGGACGCCTTTTCGAGATATCGCCATAAAGGTTGACCAAGGGTGACTCTAGAATGTTTGTACGATATGGGTATCAAACGAAAGGTGTTACTGAGCATTTTAAGAGGGAGTGGGCATTAGGTCTATAGGTGGACGCCTTTTCGAGATATCGCCATTAGGGTGGGCCAGGGGTGACTCTAGAATGTTTGTACGATATGGGTATCAAACGAAAGGTGTTAGTGAGCATTTTAAGAGGGAGTGGGCATTAGGTCTATAGGTGGACGCCTTTTCGAGATATCGCCATTAGGGTGGGCCAGGGGTGACTCTAGAATGTTTGTACGATATGGGTATCAAAGGAAAGGTGTTACTGAGCATTTTAAGAGGGAGTGGACATTAGGTCTATAGGTGGACGCCTTTTCGAGATATCGCCATTAGGGTGGGCCAGGGGTGACTCTAGAATGTTTTTACGATATGGGTATCAAACGAAAGGTGTTACTGAGCATTTTAAGAGGGAGTGGGCATTAGGTCTATAGGTGCACGCCTTTTCGAGATATCGCCATTAGGGTGGACCAGGGTTGACTCTAGAATGTGTTTGTACGATATGGATATCAAATTAAAGGTATTGATGAGGGTTTTAAAAGCGAGTGGCCCTTAGATGTATATGTGAAGGCGTTCTCGCGATATCGACCAAATGTGGATCAGGTGATCCAGAAAATCATCTGTCGGGTACTGCTAAT
Organism: Eurosta solidaginis; assembly: GCF_040869045.1. Classification (NCBI taxonomy): domain Eukaryota; kingdom Metazoa; phylum Arthropoda; class Insecta; order Diptera; family Tephritidae; genus Eurosta; species Eurosta solidaginis. The sequence continues at coordinate 163,214,074 of NC_090319.1, forward strand.
TTATTTATATATTCAATAACACTAACAGTATTCCTGCCAAGATTCCAAGGGCTGTTGATTTCGCCTTGTAGAACTTTTTCATTTTCTTCTACTTAATATGGTAGGTGTCACACCCATTTTACAAAGTTTTTTCCAAAGTTATATTTTGCGTCAATAAACCAATCCAGTTACCATGCTTCATCCCTTTTTTCGTATTTGGTATAGAATTATGGCATTTTTTTAATTTTTCGTAATTTTCGATATCGATAAAGTGGGCGTGGTTATGGTCGGATTTCGGCAATTTTTTATACCAAGATAAAGTGAGTTCAGATAAGTACGTGGGCTAAGTTTAGTAAAGATATATCGGTTTTTGCTCAAGTTATTGTGTTAACGGCCGAGCGGAAGGACAGACGGAGGACTGTGTATAAAAACTGGGCGTGGCTTCCACCGATTTCGCCCATTTTCACAGAGAACAGTTAACGTCATAGAATCTATGCTCCTACCAAATTTCAAAAGGATTGGTAAATTTTTGTTCGACTTATGGCATTAAAAGTATTCTAGACACACTAAATGAAAATGGGCGGAGCCACGCCCATTTTGAAATTTTCTTTTATTTTTGTATTTTGTTGCATCATATCATTACTGGAGTTGAATTTTGACTTAATTTACTTATATACAGTAAAGATATTAAATTTTTTGTTAAAATTTGAATTAAAAAAATTTTTTTTTTAAAAAGTGGGCGTGATCTTCATCCAATTTTGCTAATTTTTATTTTTTATTTAGCACATATAAAGTAATAGTAGTAACGTTCCTGCCAAATTTCATCATGATATCTTCAACGACTGCCAAATTACAGCTTGCAAAACTTTTAAATTACCTTCTTGTAAAAGTGGGCGGTGCCACGCCCATTGTCCAAAATCTTACTAATTTTCTATTCTGCGTCATAACGTCAACCCATCTATCAAGTTTCATCGCTTTAACCGCCTTTGGCAATGAATTATCGCATTTTTTCGGTTTTTCGAAATTTTCGATATCGAAAAAGTGGGCGTGGTTATAGTCCGATATCGTTCATTTTAAATAGCGATCTGAGATGAGTGCTCAGAAACCTACATACCAAATTTCATCAAGATACCTCAAAATTTACTCAAGTTATCGTGTTAACGGACGGACGGACGGACGGACGGACATGGCTCAATCAAATTTTTTCTGGATCCTGATTATTTTGATATATGGAAGTCTATATCTATCTCGATTCCTTTATATATGTACAACCAACCGTTATCCAATCAAACTTATTATACTCTGTGAGCTCTGCTCAACTGAGTATAAAAACTAAGAACGCAGCAGTTTGAAAGCACTAAAAGTACTTTTCCTATAACTACAAAAGATGAAATTGATTGTAGTGAAATTCATTTTTTTGCAGTTTTTATAGTTACTCCGAAAATATAATACATTGTGCGGAAACTAAGCAATTTAAGCAAATTTGGGGTTTGTCTTTTTCAAATACGTTTTAAATCGTTTGTAGTTTTTCATACGAAACAAAAAAAATGACAAACGATGAAATTGATTGTAGTGAAATTCATTTTGTGTAATTTTTATAGTTACTCCGAAAATATAATACATTGTGCGTAAACCAAGCACTTTAAGTAAATTTGGGTCTTTTTCTTTTTAAAATACGTTTTAAATCGTTTGTAGTTTTTCATAAGAAACAATTTTTTTTTTGGTCCACAGGTTTCGGAGATATCGCTAACGTATCTATAAAAAACCAAGAACGCAGCAATTGGAAGCACTAAAAGTACTTTACCTATATCTACAAACGATGAAATTGATTGTAGTGAAATTAATTTTTTTGTAGTTTTTATAGTTACTCCGAAAATATAATACATTGTGCGAAAACCAAGCAATTTAACCAAATTTGGTTTTTTTCTTTTTGAAATTTTTTTTTGGTCCACAAGTTTCGGAGATATCGCTAACGTATCTCAAAAAAACCAAGAACGCAGCAATTTGGAAGCACTAAAAGTACTTTTCCTATAAATACAAAAGATGAAATTGATTGTAGTGAAATTAATTTTTTTGGAGTTTTTATAGTTACTCCGAAAATATTATACATTGTGCGGAAACCAAGCAATTTAAGCAAATTTGGTTTTTTTCTTTTTGAAATACATTTTAAATCGTTTGTAGTTTTTCATACGAAAAAAACATTTTTTTTTGTCCACAGGTTTCGGAGATTTCGCCAACGTATCTCAAAAAAACCAGGAACGCAGCAATTTGGAAGCACTAAAACTACTTTTCCTATAAATACAAACGATGAAATTGATTGTAGTGAAATTCATTTTTTTGTAGTTTTTATAGTTACTCCGAAATTATAATACATTGTGCGGAAACCAAGCAATTTAAGTAAATTTGGTTTTTTTCTTTTTGAAATACGTTTTAAATCGTTTGTAGTTTTTCATACGAAAAAAACATTTCTTTTTGTCCACAGGTTTCGGAGATGTCGCCAACGTATCTCAAAAAAACCAGGAACGCAGCAATTTGGAAGCACCAAAAGATCTTTTCCTACAACTACAAACGATGAAATTGATTGTAATGAAATTAATTTTTTTGTAGTTTTTATAGTTATTTCGAAAATATAATACATTATGCGGAAACCAAACAATTTAAGTAAAACTGCGTTTTTTCTTTTTGAAATACATTTTAAATCGTTTTTAGTTTTTCATACGAAAAAAACATTTTTTTTGGTCCACAGGTTTCGGAGATATCGCTAACGCATCTCAAAAAAGCCAAGAACGCAGCAATTTGGAAGCAGTAAAAGTACTTTTCCTATAACTGCAAACGATGAAATTGATTGTAGTGAAACTCATTTTTTGTAGTTTTTATAGTTACTCCGAAAATATACAACATTGTGCGGAAACTAAGCAATTTAAGCAAATTTGGTGTTTGTCTTTTTGAAAAACGTTTTAATCGTTTGTAGTTTTTCATACGAAAAAAAAATTTTTTTTGGTTCATAGGTTTCGGAGATATCGCTAAGGCATCTCAAAAAAGCCAAGAACGCAGCAATTTGGATGCACTAAAAGTACTTTTCCCATAACTACAAACGATGAAATTGATTGTAATGAAATTAATTTTTTTGTAGTTTTTATAGTTATTTCGAAAATATAATACATTATGCGGAAACCAAAAAATTTAAGTAAAACTGCGTTTTTTCTTTTTGAAATACATTTTAAATCGTTTTTAGTTTTTCATACGAAAAAAACATTTTTTTTGGTCCACAGGTTTCGGAGATATCGCTAACGCATCTCAAAAAAGCCAAGAACGCAGCAATTTGGAAGCACTAAAAGTACTTTTCCTATAACTACAAACGATGAAATTGATTGTAGTGAAACTCATTTTTTGTAGTTTTTATAGTTACTCCGAAAATATACAACATTGTGCGGAAACTAAGCAATTTAAGCAAATTTGGGGTTTGTCTTTTTGAAATACGTTTCAATCGTTTGTAGTTTTTCATACGAAAAAAAATTTTTTTTGGTTCATAGGTTTCGGAGATATCGCTAAGGCATCTCAAAAAAGCCAAGAACGCAGCAATTTGGAAGCACTAAAAGTACTTTACCTATATCTACAAACGTTGAAACTGATTGTAGTGAAATTCATTTTTTTGTAGTTTTATAGTTACTCCGAAAATATAATACATTGTGCGGAAACCAAGCAATTTAAGTAAATTTTGGTCTTTTTATTTTTAAAATACGTTTTAAATCGTTTGTAGTTTTTCATACGAAAAAAAATTTTTTTTTTTGGTCCACACGTTTCGGAGATATCGCTAACGCATCTAAAAAAAACCAAGAACGCAGCAATTTGGAAGCACTAAAAGTACTTTTCCTATAACTACAAACGATGAAATTGTGAAACTCATTTTTTTGTAGTTTTTATAGTTACTCCGAAAATATAATACATTTTGCGGAAACCAAGCAATTTAAGCAAATTTGGGTTTTTCCTTTTTGAAATACGTTTTAAATCGTTTGTAGTTTTTCATAAGAAACACATTTTTTTTTTGGTCCACACGTTTCGGAGATATCGCTAACGCATCTCTAAAAAACAAAGAACGCAGCAATTTGGAAGCACTAAAAGTACTTTTCCTATAACTACAAACGATGAAATTGATTTTAGTGAAATTCATTTTTTTGCAGTTTTTATAGTTACTCCGAAAATATAATACATTGTGCGGAAACCAAGCAATTTAAGCAAATTTGGGTTTTTTCTTTTTGAAATACGTTTTAAATCGTTTGTAGTTTTTCATAAGAAAAAAATTTTTTTTTGTTCCACAGGTTTCGGAAATATCGCTAACGTATCTCTAAAAACCAAGAACGCAGAAATTTGGAAGCACTAAAAATACTTTACCTATATCTACAAACGATGAAATTGATGGTAGTGAAATTCATTTTTTTTTAGTTTTTATAGTTACTCCGAAAAAATAATACATTGTGCGGAAACCAAGTAATTTAAGCAAATTTGGTTTTTTTCTTTTTGCAATTTTTTTTTGGTCAACAAGTTTCGGAGATATAGCTAACGAATCTCAAAAAAACCAAGAACGCAGCAATTTGGAAGCATTAAAAGTACTTTTCCTATAAATACAAACGATGACATTGATTTTAGTGAAATTCATTTTTTTGTAATTTTTATAGTTACTCCGAAAATATAATACATTTTGCGGAAACCAAGCAATTTAAGTAAATTTGGGTCTTTTTCTTTTTGAAATACGTTTTAAATCGTTTGTAGTTTTTCATACGAAAAAAAAATTTTTTTGGTCCACAGGTTTCGGAGGTATGGCTAACGCATCTCAGAAAAACCAAGAACGCAGCAATTTGGAAGCACTAAAAGTAATTTTCCTATAAATACAAACGATGAAATTGATTTTAGTGAAATTCATTTTTTTGCAGTTTTTAAGTACTCCGAAAATATTATACATTGTGCAGAAACCAAGCAATTTAAGCAAATTTGGGTTTTTTCTTTTTGAAATACGTTTTTAATCGTTTGTAGTTTTTCATAAGAAAACAAATTTTTTTTTGGTCAACAAGTTTCGGAGATATAGCTAACGCATCTCAAAAAAACCAAGAACGCAGCAATTTGGAAGCACTAAAAGTACTTTTCCTATAAATACAAACGATGACATTGATTTTAGTGAAACTAATTTTTTTGCAGTTTTTAAGTACTCCGAAAATATTATACATTGTGCAGAAACCAAGCAATTTAAGCAAATTTGGGTTTTTTCTTTTTGAAATACGTTTTTAATCGTTTGTAGTTTTTCATAAGAAAACAAATTTTTTTTGGTCCACAGGTTTCGGAGATATCGCTAACGTATCTCTAAAAAACCAAGAACGCAGCAATTTGGAAGCACTAAAAGTACTTTACCTATATCTACAAACGATGAAATTGATTGTAGTGAAACTCATTTTTTTGTAGTTTTTATAGTTACTGCGAAAATATAATACATTGTGCGGAAACCAAGCAATTTAAGCAAATTTGGGGTGTTCCTTTTTGAAATACGTTTTAAATTGTTTGTAGTTTTTCATAAGAAAAAAAATTTTTTTTTGGTCCACAGGTTTCGGAGATATCGCTAACGCATCTCTAAAAAACCAAGAACGCAGCAATTTGGAAGCACTAAAAGTACTTTTCCTATAACTACAAACGATGAAATTGTGAAACTCATTTTTTTGTAGTTTTTATAGTTACTCCGAAAATAGAATACATTGTGCGGAAACCAAGCAATTTAAGCAAATTTGGGTTTTTTTTATTTTTGAAATACGTTTTAAATCGCTTGTAGTTTTTCATAAGAAAAAAAATTTTTTGGTCCACAGGTTTCGGAGGTATGGCTACCGCATCTCAGAAAAACAAAGAACGCAGCAATTTGTAAGCACTAAAAGTAATTTTTCTATAACTACAAACGATGACATTCATTTTAGTGAAATTAATTTTTTTGTAGTTTTTATAGTTACTCCGAAAATATAATACATTTTGCGGAAATCAAGCAATTTAAGTAAATTTGTGTTTTTTTCTTTTTGAAATACGTTTGAAATCGTTTGTAGTTTTTCATACGAAAAAAAATTTTTTTGGTCCACAGGTTTCGGAGATATCGCTAACGCATCTCTAAAAAACCAAGAACGCAGCAATTTGGAACCACTAAAAGTACTTTTCCTATAACTACAAACGATGAAATTGATTTTAGTGAAATTCATTTTTTTGCAGTTTTTATAGTTACTCCGAAAATATAATACATTGTGCGGAAACCAAGCAATTTAAGCAAATTTGGGTTTTTTCTTTTTGAAATACGTTTTAAATCGTTTGTAGTTTTTCATTAGAAAAAAATTTTTTTTTGGTCCACAGGTTTGGGAGATATCGCTAACGTATCTCTAAAAAACCAAGAACGCAGCAACTTGGAAGCACTAAAAGTATTTTTCCTATAACTACCAACGATGAGATTGATTGTAGTGAAATTCATTTTTTTCTAGTTTTTATAGTACATTGTGCGGAAACCAAGCAATTTAAGTAAATTTGGGTTTTTTCTTTTTGAAATACGTTTTAAATCGTTTGTAGTTTTTCATAAGAAAAAAAATTTTTTTTGGTTCACAGGTTTCGGAGATATCGCTAACGTATCTCTAAAAAACCAAGAACGCAGCAACTTGGAAGCACCAAAAGTATTTTTCCTATAACTACAAACGATGAGATTGATTGTAGTGAAATTCATTTTTTTGTAGTTTTTATAGTTACTCCGAAAATATAATACATTGAGCGGAAACCAAGCAATTTAAGCAGATTTGGGTTTTTTTATTTTTGAAATACGTTTTAAATCGTTTGTAGTTTTTCATAAGAAAAAAAATTTTTTGGTCCACAGGTTTCGGAGATATGGCAAACGCATCTCAGAAAAACCAAGAACGCAGCAATTTGGAAGCACTAAAAGTAATTTTCCTATAACTACAAATGATGAAAATGATTGTAGTGAAATTCATTTTTTTTTTTTAATTTTTAAAGTTACTCCGAAAATATAACACATTTTGCGGAAACCAAGCAATTTAAGTAAATTTGGGTATTTTCTTTTTGAAATACGTTTTAAATCGTATGTAGTTTTTCATACGAAAAACATTTTTGTTTGGTCCACAGGTTTCGGAGGTATGGCTAACGCATCTCAAAAAAACTAAGAACGTAGCAATTTGGAAGCACTAAAATACTTTTGCTAAAATTACAAACGATGAAATTGATTGTAGTGATTTGTAGTTTTTATAGTTACTCCGAAAATATAATACATTGTGCGGAAACTAAGCAATTTAAGCAAATTTGGGGTTTTTCTTTTTGAAATACGTTTTAAATCATTTGTAGTTTTTCATAAGAAAAAAAATTTTTTTTGCCCACAGGTTTTGGAGATATTGCTAACACGCATCTCAAAAAAACCAAGAACTCAGCAATATGGAAGCACTAAAAGTAATTTTCCTATAACTACAAGCGGTGAAATTGATTGTAGTGAAATTCATTTTTTTGAAGTTTTTATATTTACTCCGAAAATATAATACATTGTGCGGAAACCAAGCAATTTAAATGCACTAGGGGTTTTTGTTTTTGAAATACGCTTTAAATCGTTTGCTAACGCATCTCAAAAAACCCAAGAACGCAGCAGTTTGGAAGCACTAAAAGCACTTTTCCTATAACTACAAACGATGAAATTGATTGCAGTGAAATTCAATTTTTTGTAGTTTTTATAGTTACTCCGAAATTATAATACATGTAGGATAATATTCGCGGCAGCGACTGTATGGTCATATGTAGGCGACATCTTTGTGTCGCGCATTGCTTTCAATATCTGGCAACATTTGCATACGTGCCAATAATATCAGCACTGGTTGACCACTTGCGCAACCCTTTCGCGTCGCCGCAAAGCCAACAGAACATTTGAATAGTTTAGTTTTTTACAAGATCCGCTACCATTAACATCGAAAGTGAAACGCTCCACTACCGCGCCGGTTTTCTGTGTCTTTGTGCTTTTAATACCTAATGTAATTACTTATGTTACTGCGAATAACCTAAATTTAACTTTATTGCAAATGTAATTTAAACTAAACTAAAACCTTAAATCTATTAAACTTACCTATATTGTTAAATCAAAAGTGCTAAACTTTAATTGGAATACGGAGAAACAGGGGTAGCAAAGTTAAGATCCCCACAGTAGTGTCAGAAGTGAAAGAAAAGTTAAGAAAAAGTTTAAAAAGAAAAAAAATTTTCTAAAAAGAGCCTATCGAGGTATTTGTATAAAAGAAAATAACTTGAAAACCTTTTTAAAAAGTAAAAAGTAATTTTAGAAAAGAATCGAAGATTCTAAGAAGCAATACAGTACTGTGCACAAAAATATATACACAAATTTTTCAAGTTAATAGAAAACGAAAATTACATTAAAAATTAAAAATACTGAATGTGAAGAAATAGAAAAAACATTTTAAAGAAATTTCTCAAGATAGTTTGTGCGGTCAGCGGTAAGTGGAAGTGCGGAAAAGTTGTACGAAAAAAGTAATTTTTCATGAAGTGGAAAATTAGGTTGGCGATAACCACCATTTTGCAATTGTTGTAGGCAGGGCATGCATTTGAGCGTGCGAGAAAAAATATATAAATGTACAGCTGCAGATTTGATGCGCAAATTGCAGCGTATTAAGAAACAGTGGCGTGCAAAAAAGTAAGATTGTGCGCGGTAAATATATGTAAAAGAACAATTGAAGAATAGTCCTTAGTGGACGTGTAACCACATATATGTAAATGCATAGTGCGGGGAATAATTTTGAAATTTCCTGTTAGAGGGAAAAGTGCTGTAAATTGTCAGCAAGTACGATAGTAGGTACAGTGTCTGTACGTGAAAAAAGAAAAAGGCGGTCACATTGTGAAAATTCTATACTTTCGAAAGTACAGTTTTAAAAAGTGGCATCAGGTCACGAACGGGAAAAGTAGGCTTCGAGCCCACAAAACGGTAAACGAGCGTCAAACTGTGGCGTCGTTTAAAAAAGAAAAACGAAAATAATAACTAGTGCATAAGAGAGAGATAGTGGGCAACGTCAACAAAAAAACCATAGCAACTCTCTGAAACTGTGCATAGCAACAAAAGTTTTGGCTTAAATTTGTCGATTTAAGTTCGAAGGATAAAGCACTATAAGTGGTGTGAGCGATAAAGTGAGAGTAAAAACAAAAAATTCAAATAGGTCATTGCAAATATTCTCATGCAAAAACAAAATATAATCAAAAATCAACATGACTGTGCTGTGTGTACAGTAATGTAAGCGTCATATAAGCATCAACATATGAAATCATAAGCGAAGTAAGCAGCGAGCAGAGGTTAAGCAAAGAAAGAATATCAGCAGAAGCAACAGTAGGAGCGGATACAGTTGGAGGCAAAATATATAAGATACGTATGAGTAAAGAATGCATGTTTTGTAGTACAGAAAATTAATTCTATGTATATAGTACTTACCTTTTAATTTTTTTTTAACAAATACATAAAACTAATTAAAGTTGATTAAATAAAATTTGCTAAAGTAAAGAATAAATTAAAACGAAAATGTCTAGAGCTAATGTAAAGGAAAGAATAAATCTACAAGAAATTAATAAGGAGGAAAAAAGAATATAAAACAGTTTGCAAAGATTTAAAAGAAACAGAAAATTTTTAAAGAAGCATTCTCGAGTGAAATTGTTTGTTGTCTATTGCTTAGCATAGTTCTACTGTTGTGTATTCTACAGTACTCTCTGAATAATAAGTACTAATAAATAAAAGATAAAATTAGATTAACTTAAAATAACCGTACAACAATATTTTGTATTTAGCTAGTTTACTAGTAATTTAACTGATTTACCATTTAAAATTTAATGGAATTTTTAAATATTGAAACATTTTTTTTTTAATTTAATTGGTCGTAATGGAGCGTAAAGAAATTTTTAGATTGACGGTAGACGGGCTTAAGAAAAAATTAGAAGAATTAGGATGCTCGACTACCGGCCGAAAGGCAACTCTTCGAGATAGGCTTTGCGAATATTACGGCTTATTAAATGATGATGGCTCGGACTCGGGCGATGATGCTTCAGCTCATTCATGTGTTAGCGCAGTTCCTCAGGCAGTATTAGGGCGGTCCAATTTTACTTTGCGTGATATTGAAGATTCACTGACCTCATTCAGTGGCAATAGTAACCAATCAATCGAGGAGTGGCTTTTAGAGTTTGAAAGCAATGCTACGGCTGTTGGTTGGGATGAGCTGCAGAAATACATTTATTCTAAACAGTTATTAAAGGGAGCAGCCAAGATGTTTATTAGGAGTCAACGTAACGTCTTGAATTGGAACATGCTTAAAGAAGCACTACGTCAGGAATTTGGGGTGTATGTTTCCTCTATAGATGTTCATCGGGCATTAAGGAATCGCCGTAAGCGAGCAAACGAAGATTATAGGGAATATTTGTGCAGCTTAATGGAAATAGGTGCGCCAATTAGATTAGACGAGAAAAGCTTAATCGAATATTTTATCGAAGGTATTCCTGATTCAAAAATGGGCAAAAGTAACTTATACCAAGCACGCACCCTGCAGGAAATTAAAGATCAAATACAAATTTATGAAAAAATTCAGGTGGGTAAACAGGGTTTTAAAGCAGGTGAATTCCAACGAACTGGCAGTAATCAGTCAACTTCTGATGCCACCAAAAAAGATAGGAAATGTTTTAAATGCAACAAAGTGGGACATCTTGCTAAAGATTGTCAGAAATCATCGAATAATTGTTTTAAATGTGGCAAGGCTGGACACCTTGCTTCAGCATGTACATCAAATAGCAAAGACGTTAAACAAGAACCAAAACTCGAGGAAAACAGGACCAACATAATTAGTAGCGAATGGTACCGTAGGGTTTTTGCAATTTAAATGCACTAGGGGTTTTTGTTTTTGAAATACGCTTTAAATCGTTTGCTAACGCATCTCAAAAAACCCAAGAACGCAGCAGTTTGGAAGCACTAAAAGCACTTTTCCTATAACTACAAACGATGAAATTGATTGCAGTGAAATTCAATTTTTTGTAGTTTTTATAGTTACTCCGAAATTATAATACATGTAGGATAATATTCGCGGCAGCGACTGTATGGTCATATGTAGGCGACATCTTTGTGTCGCGCATTGCTTTCAATATCTGGCAACATTTGCATACGTGCCAATAATATCAGCACTGGTTGACCACTTGCGCAACCCTTTCGCGTCGCCGCAAAGCCAACAGAACATTTGAATAGTTTAGTTTTTTACAAGATCCGCTACCATTAACATCGAAAGTGAAACGCTCCACTACCGCGCCGGTTTTCTGTGTCTTTGTGCTTTTAATACCTAATGTAATTACTTATGTTACTGCGAATAACCTAAATTTAACTTTATTGCAAATGTAATTTAAACTAAACTAAAACCTTAAATCTATTAAACTTACCTATATTGTTAAATCAAAAGTGCTAAACTTTAATTGGAATACGGAGAAACAGGGGTAGCAAAGTTAAGATCCCCACAGTGGTGTCAGAAGTGAAAGAAAAGTTAAGAAAAAGTTTAAAAAGAAAAAAAATTTTCTAAAAAGAGCCTATCGAGGTATTTGTATAAAAGAAAATAACTTGAAAACCTTTTTAAAAAGTAAAAAGTAATTTTAGAAAAGAATCGAAGATTCTAAGAAGCAATACAGTACTGTGCACAAAAATATATACACAAATTTTTCAAGTTAATAGAAAACGAAAATTACATTAAAAATTAAAAATACTGAATGTGAAGAAATAGAAAAAACATTTTAAAGAAATTTCTCAAGATAGTTTGTGCGGTCAGCGGTAAGTGGAAGTGCGGAAAAGTTGTACGAAAAAAGTAATTTTTCATGAAGTGGAAAATTAGGTTGGCGATAACCACCATTTTGCAATTGTTGTAGGCAGGGCATGCATTTGAGCGTGCGAGAAAAAATATATAAATGTACAGCTGCAGATTTGATGCGCAAATTGCAGCGTATTAAGAAACAGTGGCGTGCAAAAAAGTAAGATTGTGCGCGGTAAATATATGTAAAAGAACAATTGAAGAATAGTCCTTAGTGGACGTGTAACCACATATATGTAAATGCATAGTGCGGGGAATAATTTTGAAATTTCCTGTTAGAGGGAAAAGTGCTGTAAATTGTCAGCAAGTACGATAGTAGGTACAGTGTCTGTACGTGAAAAAAGAAAAAGGCGGTCACATTGTGAAAATTCTATACTTTCGAAAGTACAGTTTTAAAAAGTGGCATCAGGTCACGAACGGGAAAAGTAGGCTTCGAGCCCACAAAACGGTAAACGAGCGTCAAACTGTGGCGTCGTTTAAAAAAGAAAAACGAAAATAATAACTAGTGCATAAGAGAGAGATAGTGGGCAACGTCAACAAAAAAACCATAGCAACTCTCTGAAACTGTGCATAGCAACAAAAGTTTTGGCTTAAATTTGTCGATTTAAGTTCGAAGGATAAAGCACTATAAGTGGTGTGAGCGAGAAAGTGAGAGTAAAAACAAAAAATTCAAATAGGTCATTGCAAATATTCTCATGCAAAAACAAAATATAATCAAAAATCAACATGACTGTGCTGTGTGTACAGTAATGTAAGCGTCATATAAGCATCAACATATGAAATCATAAGCGAAGTAAGCAGCGAGCAGAGGTTAAGCAAAGAAAGAATATCAGCAGAAGCAACAGTAGGAGCGGATACAGTTGGAGGCAAAATATATAAGATACGTATGAGTAAAGAATGCATGTTTTGTAGTACAGAAAATTAATTCTATGTATATAGTACTTACCTTTTAATTTTTTTTTAACAAATACATAAAACTAATTAAAGTTGATTAAATAAAATTTGCTAAAGTAAAGAATAAATTAAAACGAAAATGTCTAGAGCTAATGTAAAGGAAAGAATAAATCTACAAGAAATTAATAAGGAGGAAAAAAGAATATAAAACAGTTTGCAAAGATTTAAAAGAAACAGAAAATTTTTAAAGAAGCATTCTCGAGTGAAATTGTTTGTTGTCTATTGCTTAGCATAGTTCTACTGTTGTGTATTCTACAGTACTCTCTGAATAATAAGTACTAATAAATAAAAGATAAAATTAGATTAACTTAAAATAACCGTACAACAATATTTTGTATTTAGCTAGTTTACTAGTAATTTAACTGATTTACCATTTAAAATTTAATGGAATTTTTAAATATTGAAACATTTTTTTTTTAATTTAACTGGTCGTAATGGAGCGTAAAGAAATTTTTAGATTGACGGTAGACGGGCTTAAGAAAAAATTAGAAGAATTAGGATGCTCGACTACCGGCCGAAAGGCAACTCTTCGAGATAGGCTTTGCGAATATTACGGCTTATTAAATGATGATGGCTCGGACTCGGGCGATGATGCTTCAGCTCATTCATGTGTTAGCGCAGTTCCTCAGGCAGTATTAGGGCGGTCCAATTTTACTTTGCGTGATATTGAAGATTCACTGACCTCATTCAGTGGCAATAGTAACCAATCAATCGAGGAGTGGCTTTTAGAGTTTGAAAGCAATGCTACGGCTGTTGGTTGGGATGAGCTGCAGAAATACATTTATTCTAAACAGTTATTAAAGGGAGCAGCCAAGATGTTTATTAGGAGTCAACGTAACGTCTTGAATTGGAACATGCTTAAAGAAGCACTACGTCAGGAATTTGGGGTGTATGTTTCCTCTATAGATGTTCATCGGGCATTAAGGAATCGCCGTAAGCGAGCAAACGAAGATTATAGGGAATATTTGTGCAGCTTAATGGAAATAGGTGCGCCAATTAGATTAGACGAGAAAAGCTTAATCGAATATTTTATCGAAGGTATTCCTGATTCAAAAATGGGCAAAAGTAACTTATACCAAGCACGCACCCTGCAGGAAATTAAAGATCAAATACAAATTTATGAAAAAATTCAGGTGGGTAAACAGGGTTTTAAAGCAGGTGAATTCCAACGAACTGGCAGTAATCAGTCAACTTCTGATGCCACCAAAAAAGATAGGAAATGTTTTAAATGCAACAAAGTGGGACATCTTGCTAAAGATTGTCAGAAATCATCGAATAATTGTTTTAAATGTGGCAAGGCTGGACACCTTGCTTCAGCATGTACATCAAATAGCAAAGACGTTAAACAAGAACCAAAACTCGAGGAAAACAGGACCAACATAATTAGTAGCGAATGGTACCGTAGGGTTTTTGGTTCGATTTTTAAGGACATTTTGTACAAGGGGGTCACCTTCGGAGCCTTGTTAGACACAGGTAGCGATTTATCTTTGGTCAGGGAATATGTTTGGAAAAGGTTTGGTAATATCGAATTAGAACAGGATATAAGAAATTTGATGGGTGTTGGCGAAGGAACAATCGCAACAATAGGTAGTTTTGTAATGGATGTAGTAGTCGATGGATTGAGACTGAATATTAACTTCCATGTCGTCAAGCAAAAAGATATCGTTTATGCAGCGGTTATAGGGAACAATGAATTAAAATTGGTGGACTTGTTAGTAACAGAAGATGAGGTAGTTTTTCGGAAAAAACAAAATACTGAGCTAGTTGACATGGGAGTCTGTAATACAGCTAAAAATGAGCAGAGGCTTGAAGTTCTCCAAGAGTTTGAAAGAATTTGATAAATAATTATTCTCCGAAAATGCAACACGAATCACCGGTAGAGATGAAGATTACGTTAGTAGATGATATACCAGTTTATCAGGGACCAAGAAGAATTGCTTATAGTGAGAAATGTGAGGTAGATAAACAAGTACAGGAATGGCTCGAGAAGGGTATAATTCAGCAAAGCACACATACAGTACATAAGCCGAAAAACAAAGCCAGCAGAAGAGCGTTATCATTCTTACGAGCTTGAGGTTCTAGCTATTGTAGAGGCTTTGAAAAAATGGCGAGTGTACCTGTTGGGTATGAAATTCAGAATTATCACAGACTGCAACGCGTTTGCTATGACAATGGATAAGAAGGAAGTACCTGAAAGGATTTCGCGGTAGGCATTATTTTTGCAGGATTTCGAGTACGAAATTGAGCATAGAGCAGGTAGCAAAATGCGTCACGTGGACGCATTAAGCAGGGTTTCCTGTCTAATGTTGGAAGACTCATTCATCATCGGCTAAGGCAGGCACAGTTAAGTGACGACTGGGTTAGGGCAGTGCATAAGGTCGCAGGACGAGAGGGGTACGAAGATTTTTATGTAAAACAGGGGGTATTATTTAAGGATCCAACCAAGGAACTTGTTGTGGTACCGAGCTCTATGGAAGATGAAATAATCAGACTAGCGCATAAGCAGGGTCATTTTGCAGCCAAGCGTACCCAAGAGGCAGTAGAGAAGAATTTTTATATTCCAAATCTAGCTCCTAAAGTTATAAAAGTTGTAAAGAGTTGCATAGAATGTATAGTATCAGAGAGCAAAAAAGGTAAGAAAGAAGGATTTCTTTCACCAATTCAGAAAGAGGACATACCGTTGGAAACTTACCATAGAGACCATGTCGGGCCGATGGAGGCAACAAACAAGCGTTATAGTTACATACTCGTAATTGTAGATGGTTTCTCCAAGTTTATATGGCTTTACCCAACAAGAACAACGGGAACCGACGAGGTCCTTGATAAGTTGAAAAAACAGGCAGCAGTATTTGGTAACCCTAGGCGTATTATTTCGGACAGGGGAGCAGCGTTCACGTCTAATGCATTTAAAAGGTACTGTGATGAAGAAAATATACAGCATCTTCTCATAGCTAATGGGGTTCCAAAAGGAAACGGTCAAGTAGAACGGATGCATAAAGTGGTAGTACCAATGCTAGCCAAAAGTTGTGGTGATAGTCCGAGCTCTTGGTACAAGTATGTAGACAACGTGCAGAAAACAATATATAATACAGCGCCAAGGAGTACGAAGGTTTCTCCATTTAAGCTATTAACAGGGGTTGATATGCGCATGCAGGGTATTACAGATTTGCAGGAGATGTTGAAGGAAGACGCCACTAAGCAATTTGAGGATGAGAGGGAAAGTATACGTAAGAAAGCCAAAGAGAATATTGAGAAGATTCAGGCCGAAAATCGGAAAACATTTAATTCGAAGAGGCGCGCAGATACAAAGTACCGCATTGATGACCTAGTAGCTATTAAACGAACACAGTTCGGAACAGGACTTAAATTGAGACCAAAGTTTTTAGGACCTTATAAGGTGACCAGAGTTTTACGTCACGGTAGATATGAAGTGACAAAGGTAGGCGAACATGAGGGTCCGAGGTCTACTTCAACAGTGGCTGAGCAGATGAAGAGATGGGAGCCATCGTCCGAGGACGAACGATAGTCAGGATAGCCGAGTTTGTAGGATAATATTAGCGGCAGCGACTGTATGGTCATATGTAGGCGACATCTTTGTGTCGCGCTTTGCTATCAATATCTGGCAACATTTGCATACGTGCCAATAATATCAGCACTGGTTGATCACTTGCGCAACCCCTTCGCGTCGCCGCAAAGCCACCAGAACATTTGAATAGTTTAGTTTTTTACAAGATCCGCTACCATTAACATCGAAAGTGAAACGGTCCACTACCGCGCCGGTTTTCTGTGTCTTTGTGCTTTTAATACCTAATGTAATTACTTATGTTACTGCGAATAACCTAAATTTAACTTTATTGCAAATGTAATTTAAACTAAACTAAAACCTTAAATCTATTAAACTTACCTATATTGTTAAATCAAAAGTGCTAAACTTTAATGGGAATACGGAGAAACAGGGGTAGCAAAGGTAAGAACCCCCACATACATTGTGTGGAAACCAAGCAATTTAAGTAAATTTGGGTTTTTTCTTTTTGAAATATGTTTTAAAGCGTTTGTAGTTTTTATACAAAAAAAAAAATTTTTTTGGTCCACAAGTTTCGGAGATATCGCCAACGCATCTCAAAAAAACCAAGAACGCAGAAATTTGGAAGCACTAAAAGTATTTTTCCTATAACTACAAACGATGAAATTGATTGTAGTGAAATTAATTTTTTTCTAGTTTTTATAGTTACTCCGAAAATATAATAAATTGTGCGGAAACCAAGCAATTTAAGTAAATTTGGGTTTTTTCTTTTTGAAATACGTTTTAAATCGTTTGTAGTTTTTCACACGAAAGAACAATTTTTTTTTTTCGTCCGCAAGTTTCGGAGATATCGCTAACGCATCTCGAAAAAACTAAGAACGCAGCAGTTTGGAAGCATTAAAAGTACTTTTCCTATAACTACAAAAGATGAAATTGATTGTAGTGAAATTCGTTTTTTTGCAGTTTTTATAGTTATTCCGAAAATATAATACATTGTGCGGAAACCAAGCAATTTAAGTAAATTTGGGTTTTTTCTTTTTGAAATACGTTTTAAATCGTTTGTAGTTTTTCATACGAAAAAAATTTTTTTTTGGTCCTCAGGTTTCGGAGATATCGAAAACGCATCTCTAAAAACAATTTGGAAGCACTAAAATTACTTTACCTATATCTACAAACAATGAAATTGATTGTAGTGAAATTCATTTTTTTGTAGTTTTTATAGTTACTCCGAAAATATAATACATTGTGCGAAAACCAAGAAATTTAAGCAAATTTGGATTTTTTTCTTTTTGAAATACGTTTTAAATCGTTTGTAGTTTTTATACGAAAAAAAATTTTTTTTTTGGTCCACAAGTTTCGGAGATATCGCTAACGCATCTCAAAAAAACCAAGAACGCAGAAATTTGGAAGCACTAAAAGTACTTTTCCTATAACTACAAATGATGAGATTGATTGTAGTGAAATTAATTTTTTTCTAGTTTTTATAGTTACTCCGAAAATATAATACATTGTGTGGAAACCAAGAAATTTAAGTACACTTGGGGTTGTTTTGTTTGAAATAAGCTTTAAATCGTTTGTAGTTTTTCATATGAAAAAAATTTTTTTTGGTCCACAGGTTTCGGAGATATCGCTAACGCATCTCAAAAAAAACCAAGAACGCAGCAGTTTGGAAGCACTAAAAGCACTTTTCCTATAACTACAAACGATGAAATTGATTGTAGTGAAATTCATTTTTTTGTAGTTTTATAGTTACTCCGAAAATATAATACATTGTGCGGAAACCAATCAATTTAAGTAAATTTGGGTTTTTTCTTTTTGAAATACGTTTTAAATCGTTTGTAGTTTTTATAAGAAAAAAAATTTTTTTTTGGTTCACAAGTTTCGGAGATATCGCTAGCACATCTCAAAAAATCCAAGAACGCAGAAATTTGGAAGCACTAAAAGTACATTTCCTATAACTACAAACGATGAGATTGATTGTAGTGAAATAAATTTTTTTCTAGTTTTCATAGTTACTCCGAAAATATAATATATTGTGCGGAAACCAAGCAATTTAAGTAAATTTGGGTTTTTTCTTTTTGAAATACGTTTTAAATCGTTTGTAGTTTTTCACACGAAAAAACAATTTTTTTTTCGTCCACAGCTTTCGGAGATATCGCTAACGCATCTCAAAAAAAACTAAGAACGCAGCAGTTTGGAAGCACTAAAAGTACTTTTCCTATAACTACAAACGATGAGATTGATTGTAGTGAAATTCATTTTTTTGTAGTTTTTATAGTTACTCCGAAAATATAATACATTGTGCGGAAACCAAGGTTTATTCTTTTTGTAATACATTTTAAATCGTTTGTAGTTTTTCATACGAAAAAAAATTTTTTTTTGGTCCACAGGTTTCGGAGATATCGCTAACGCATCTCAAAAAAACCAAGAACGCAGCAATTTCGAAGCACTAAAAGTACTTTTCCTATAACTACAAACGATGAAATTGATTGTAGTGCAACTCATTTCTTGTAGTTTTTATAGTAAACATTGTGCGGAAACTAAGCAATTTAAGCAAATTTGGGGTTTGTCTTTTTGAAACACATTTTAAATCGTTTGTAGTTTTTCATACGAAACAAAAAAATTTTTTGGTCCACAAGTTTCGGAGATATCGCTAACGCATCTCAAAAAAGCAAGAACGCAGCAATTTGGAAGCACTAAAAGTACTTTTCTTATAACTAAAAATGATGAAATTGATTGTAGTGAAACTAATTTTTTTGTAGTTTTTATAGTTACTCCGAAAATATAAACATTGTGCGGAAACTAAGCAATTTAAGTAAATTTGGGGTTTGTCTTTTTGAAATACGTTTTAAATCGTTTGTAATTTTTCATACGAGACAAAAAAATTTTTTGGTTCACAGGTTTCGGAGATATCACTAACGCATCTCAAAAAAACCAAGAACGCAGCAATTTGGAAGCATTAAAATTACTTTTCCTATAACTACAAACGATGAAATTGATTGTAGTGAAATTAATTTTTTGTAGTTTTTATAGTTACTCCGCGAATATAATACATTGTGCGGAAACCAAGCACTTTAAGTAAATTTGGGTCTTTTTATTTTTAAAATACGTTTTAAATCGTTTGTAGTTTTTCATACGAAAAAAAAAATTCTTTTGGCCACAGGTTTCGGAGACATCGCTAACGCATCTCAAAAAAACCAAGAACGCAGCAATTTGGAAGCACTAAAATTACTTTTCCTATAACTACAAACGATGAGATTGATTGTAGTGAAATTTATTTTTTTGTAGTTTTTATACTTACTCCGAAAATATAATGCATTGTACGGAAACCAAGGTTTATTCTTTTTGAAATATATTTTAAATCGTTTTTAGTTTTTCATACGAAAAAAAAATTTTTTTTGGTCCACAGGTTTCGGAGATATCGCTAACGCATCTCAAAAAAAACCAAGAACGCAGCAATTTGGAAGCACTAAAATTACTTTTCCTATAACTACAAACGATGAAATTGATTGTAGTGAAATTCATTTTTTGTAGTTTTTATAGTTACTCCGCAAATATAATACATTGTGCGGAAACCAAGCAATTTAAGTAAATTTGGGTCTTTTTATTTTTAAAATAAGTTTTAAATCGTTTGTAGTTTTTCATACGAAAAAAAAAAAATTTTTTTGGCCACAGGTTTCGGAGACATCGCTAACGCATCTCAAAAAAACCAAGAACGCAGCAATTTGGAAGCACTAAAAGTACTTTTCCCATAACTACAAACGATGAAATTGATTACCCCAGCGGGTTAGGGGATCAGAATATACCCGCGGTAGGTATGCCTGTCGTAAGAGGCGACTAAAATACCAGATTCAAAGGGCTGTGTAGCGCAACCTTTTAGGTTGCCAGCGCAATATATAGCTTCTCCAAACCCAATTGTCAACCTCACCTGTCCGCGGCGAATCCTGTTTCACTAACAAACGAGGCTCTGGCGACCCCAAGCTCCTCATGGAACTTGGGGGTAGGGAGGGAGGGAATGGCCTGAAGGTTTAATGTGGCCACATAAATCGTTCCCGAGATGGTCGGGCTAGCACCTTAATGGTGCTGTGGTACCGGAGCGTACCGGATTTGTATCCGGCAAAGGACCATCACATCGATAACACTCCCCAAAGCCTTCGGGGAGCAACCTTATCGCTACAACAACAACAACAACAACAACATGAAATTGATTGTAGTGAAATTAATTTTTTTGTAGTTTTTACACTTACTCCGAAAATATAATGCATTGTGCGGAAACCAAGGTTTATTCTTTTTGAAATATATTTTAAATCGTTTGTAGTTTTTCATACGAAAAAAAAATTTTTTTTGGTCCACAGGTTTCGGAGATATCGCTAACGCATCTCAAAAAAACCAAGAACGCAGAAATTTGGAAGCACTAAAAGTACTTTTCCTAAAACTACAAACGATGAGATTGATTGTAGTGAAATTAATTTTTTTGTAGTTTTTATACTTACTCCGAAAATATAATGCATTTTGCGGAAACCAAGAAATTTAAGTAAATTTGGGTTTTTTCTTTTTGAAATACGTTTTAAATCGTTTGTAGTTTTTATACGAAAAAAAATTTTTTTTTGGTCCAAAAGTTTCGGAGATATCGCTAACGCATCTCAAAAAAACCAAGAACGCAGACATTTGGAAGCACTAAAAGTACTTTTCCTAAAACTACAAACGATGAGATTGATTGTAGTGAAATTAATTTTTTTGTAGTTTTTATAATTACTCCGAAAATATAATACATTGTGCGGAAACTAAGCAATTTAAGCAAATTTGAGGTTTTTCTTTTTGAAATACGTTTTAAATCGTTTGTAGTTTTTCATAAGAAAAAAAGTTTTTTTTGGCCCACAGGTTTCGGAGATATTGCTAACGCATCTCAAAAAAACCAAGAACGCAGCAGTTTGGAAGCACTAAAAGCACTTTTCCTATAACCACAAACGATGAAAATGATTGTAGTGAAATTCGTTTTTTTTGTAGTTTTTATAGTTACTCCGAAAATATAATACATTGTGCGGAAACCAAGAAATTTAAGTAAATTTGGGTTTTTTTCTTTTTGAAATACGTTTTAAATCGTTTGTAGTTTTTATACGAAAAAAAAATTTTTTTTTGGTCCAAAAGTTTCGGAGATATCGCTAACGCATCTCAAAAAAACCAAGAACGCAGAAATTTGGAAGCACTAAAAGTACTTTTCCTAAAACTACAAACGATGAGATTGATTGTAGTGAAATTAATTTTTTTGTAGTTTTTATACTTACTCCGAAAATATAATGCATTGTGCGGAAACCAAGGTTTATTCTTTTTGAAATATATTTTAAATCGTTTGTAGTTTTTCATACGAAAAAAAAATTTTTTTTGGTCCACAGGTTTCGGAGATATCGCTAACGCATCTCAAAAAAACCAAGAACGCAGCAATTTGGAAGCACTAAAATTACTTTTCCTATAACTACAAACGATGAAATTGATTGTAGTGAAATTCATTTTTTTGTAGTTTTTATAGTTACTCCGAAAATATAATACATTGTTCGGAAACTAAGCAATTTAAGCAAATTTGGGGTTTGTATTTTTGAAATACGTTTTAAATCGTTTGTAGTTTTTCATACGAAACAAAAAAATTTTTTGGTCCACAAGTTTCGGAGATATCGCTAACGCATCTCAAAAAAACCAAGAACGCAGCAATTTGGAAGCACTAAAAGTACTTTTCGTATAAATACAAACGATGGAATTGATTGTAGTGAAATTCATTTTTTTGTAGTTTTTATAGTTACTCCGAAAATATAATACATTGTTCGGAAACTAAGCAATTTAAGCAAATTTGGGGTTTGTATTTTTGAAATACGTTTTAAATCGTTGTAGTTTTTCATACGAAACAAAAGAATTTTTGGGTCCACAAGTTTCGGAGATATCGCTAACGCATCTCAAAAAAAAAACAAGAACGCAGCAATTTGGAAGCACTAAAAGTACTTTTCCTATAAATACAAACGATGAAATTGATTGTAGTGCAACTCATTTTTTGTAGTGTTTATAGTAACTCCGAAAATATAATACATTGTGCGGAAACAAAGCAATTTAAGCAAATTTGGGGTTTGTCTTTTTGAAATACGTTTTAAATCGTTTGTAGTTTTTATACGAAAAAAAAATTTTTTTTTGGTCCAAAAGTTTCGGAGATATCGCTAACGCATCTCAAAAAAACCAAGAACGCAGAAATTTGGAAGCACTAAAAGTACTTTTCCTAAAACTACAAACGATGAGATTGATTGTAGTGAAATTAATTTTTTTGTAGTTTTTATAATTACTCCGAAAATATAATACATTGTGCGGAGACTAAGCAATTTAAGCAAATTTGAGGTTTTTCTTTTTGAAATACGTTTTAAATCGTTTGTAGTTTTTCATAAGAAAAAAGGTTTTTTTTTGGCCCACAGGTTTCGGAGATATTGCTAACGCATCTCAAAAAAACCAAGAACGCAGCAGTTTGGAAGCACTAAAAGCACTTTTCCTATAACCACAAACGATGAAAATGATTGTAGTGAAATTCGTTTTTTTGTAGTTTTTATAGTTACTCCGAAAATATAATACATTGTGCGGAAACCAAGAAATTTAAGTAAATTTGAGGTTTTTCTTTTTGAAATACGTTTTAAATCGTTTGTAGTTTTTCATAAGAAAAAAGGTTTTTTTTTGGCCCACAGGTTTCGGAGATATTGCTAACGCATCTCAAAAAAACCAAGAACGCAGCAGTTTGGAAGCACTAAAAGCACTTTTCCTAAAACTACAAACGATGAAAATGATTGTAGTGAAATTCGTTTTTTTGTAGTTTTTATAGTTACTCCGAAAATATAATGCATTGTGCGGAAACCAAGGTTTATTCTTTTTGAAATATATTTTAAATCGTTTGTAGTTTTTCATACGAAAAAAAAATTTTTTTGGTCCACAGGTTTCGGAGATATCGCTAACGCATCTCAAAAAAACCAAGAACGCAGCAATTTGGAAGCACTAAAATTACTTTTCCTATAACTACAAACGATGAAATTGATTGTAGTGCAACTCATTTTTTGTAGTTTTTATAGTAACTCCGAAAATATAATACATTGTGCGGAAACAAAGCAATTTAAGCAAATTTGGGGTTTGTCTTTTTGAAATACGTTTTAAATCGTTTGTAGTTTTTCATACGAAACAAAAAAATTTTTTGGTCCACAAGTTTCGGAGATATCGCTAACGCATCTCAAAAAAACCAAGAACGCAGCAATTTGGAAGCACTAAAAGTACTTTTCCTATAAATACAAACGATGAAATTGATTGTAGTGAAATTCATTTTTTTGTAGTTTTTATAGTTACTCCGAAAATATAATACATTGTTCGGAAACTAAGCAATTTAAGCAAATTTGGGGTTTTTCTTTTTGAAATATGTTTAAATAGTTTGTAGTTTTTCATACGAACAAACAAATTTTTTTGGTTCACAGGTTTCGAAGATATCGCTAACGCATCTCAAAAAAACCAAGAACGCAGCAATTTGGAAGCACTAAAAGTACTTTTCCCATAACTACAAATGATGAAATTGATTGTAGTGAAACAAATTTTTTTGTAGTTTTTATAGTTACTCCGAAAATATAATACATTGTGCGGAAACTAAGCAATTTAAGCAAATTTGAGGTTTTTCTTTTTGAAATACGTTTTAAATCGTTTGTAGTTTTTCATAAGAAAAAAGGTTTTTTTTGGCCCACAGGTTTCGGAGATATTGCTAACGCATCTCAAAAAAACCAAGAACGCAGCAGTTTGAAAGCACTAAAAGCACTTTTCCTATAACCACAAACGATGAAAATGATTACCCCAGCGGGTTAGGGGATCAGAATATACCCGCGGTAGGTATGCCTGTCGTAAGAGGCGACTAAAATACCAGATTCAAAGGGCTGTGTAGCGCAACCTTTTAGGTTGCCAGCGCAATATATAGCTTCTCCAAACCCAATTGTCAACCTCACCTGTCCGCGGCGAATCCTGTTTCACTAACAAACGAGGCTCTGGCGACCCCAAGCTCCTCACGGAACTTGGGGGTAGGGAGGGAGGGAATGGCCTGAAGGTTTAATGTGGCCACATAAATCGTTCCCGAGATGGTCGGGCTAGCACCTTAATGGTGCTGTGGTACCGGAGCGTACCGGATTTGTATCCGGCAAAGGACCATCACATCGATAACACTCCCCAAAGCCTTCGGGGAGCAACCTTATCGCTACAACAACAACAACAACATGAAAATGATTGTAGTGAAATTCGTTTTTTTGTAGTTTTTATAGTTACTCCGAAAATATAATACATTGTGCGGAAACCAAGCAATTTAAGTAAATTTGGGTTTTTTCTTTTTGAAATACGTTTTAAATCGTTTGTAGTTTTTATACGAAAAAAAATTTTTTTTTGGTCCAAAAGTTTCGGAGATATCGCTAACGCATCTCAAAAAAACCAAGAACGCAGAAATTTGGAAGCACTAAAAGTACTTTTCCTAAAACTACAAACGATGAGATTGATTGTAGTGAAATAAATTTTTTTGTAGTTTTTATACTTACTCCGAAAATATAATGCATTGTGCGGAAACCAAGGTTTTAGTTTGTAGTTTTTCATAAGAAACAAATTTTTTTTTTGGTCCACAGGTTTCGGAGATATCGCTAACGCATCTCAAAAAAAGCAAGAACGCAGCAATTTGGAAGCACTAAAAGTACTTTTCCTATAACTAAAAATGATGAAATTGATTGTAGCGAAACTAATTTTTTTGTAGTGTTTATAGTTACTCTGAAAATATAATACATTGTGCGGAAACCAAGGTTTATTCTTTTTGAAATGCGTTTTAAATCGTTTGTAGTTTTTCATACGAAAAAACTTTTTTTTTGGTCCACAGGTTTCGGAGATATCGCTAACGCATCTCAAAAAAAGCAAGAACGCAGCAATTTGGAAGCACTAAAAGTACTTTTCCTATAACTAAAAATGATGAAATTGATTGTAGTGAAACTAATTTTTTTGTAGTTTTTATAGTTACTCCGAAAATATAAACATTGTGCGGAAACTAAGCAATTTAAGCAAATTTGGGGTTTTTCTTTTTGAAATATGTTTAAATAGTTTGTAGTTTTTCATACGAACAAACAAATTTTTTTGGTTCACAGGTTTCGAAGATATCGCTAACGCATCTCAAAAAAACCAAGAACGCAGCAATTTGGAAGCACTAAAAGTACTTTTCCCATAACTACAAACGATGAGATTGATTGTAGTGAAATTAATTTTTTTGTAGTTTTTATACTTACTCCGAAAATATAATACATTGTGCGGAAACCAAGCAATTTAAGTAAATTTGGGTTTTTTCTTTTTGAAATACGTTTTAAATCGTTTGTAGTTTTTATACGAAAAAAAATTTTTTTTTTGGTCCAAAAGTTTCGGAGATATCGCTAACGCATCTCAAAAAAACCAAGAACGCAGAAATTTGGAAGCACTAAAAGTACTTTTCCTATAACTACAAACGATGAGATTGATTGTAGTGAAATTAATTTTTTTGTAGTTTTTATACTTACTCCGAAAATATAATACATTGTGCGGAAACCAAGGTTTATTCTTTTTGAAATATATTTTAAATCGTTTGTAGTTTTTCATACGAAAAAAAAATTTTTTGGTCCACAGGTTTCGGAGATATCGCTAACGCATCTCAAAAAAACCAAGAACGCAGCAATTTGGAAGCACTAAAATTACTTTTCCTATAACTACAAACGATGAAATTTTTTGTAGTTTTTATAGTTACTCCGAAAATATAATACATTGTGCGGAAACTAAGCAATTTAAGCAAATTTGGGGTTTGTCTTTTTGAAATATATTTTAAATCGTTTGTAGTTTTTCATACGAAACAAAAAAATTTTTTGGTCCACAAGTTTCGGAGATATCGCTAACGCATCTCAAAAAAACCAAGAACGCAGCAATTTGGAAGCACTAAAAGTACTTTTCCTATAAATACAAACGATGAGATTGATTGTAGTGAAATAAATTTTTTTGTAGTTTTTATACTTACTCCGAAAATATAATACATTGTGCGGAAACCAAGGTTTATTCTTTTTGAAATATATTTTAAATCGTTTGTAGTTTTTCATACGAAAAAAAAATTTTTTGGTCCACAGGTTTCGGAGATATCGCTAACGCATCTCAAAAAAACCAAGAACGCAGCAATTTGGAAGCACTAAAATTACTTTTCCTATAACTACAAACGATGAAATTTTTTCTAGTTTTTATAGTAACTCCGAAAATATAATACATTTTTCGGAAACTAAGCAATTTAAGCAAATTTGGGGTTTGTCTCTTTGAAATACGTTTTAAATCGTTTGTAGTTTTTCATACGAAACAAAACAATTTTTTGGTTCACAGGTTTCGGAGATATCGCTAACGCATCTCAAAAAACCAAGAACGCAGCAATTTGGAAGCACTCTACAAACGATGAGATTGATTGTAGTGAAATTCATTTTTTTGTAGTTTTTATAGTTACTCCGAAAATATAAGACATTGTACGGAAACCAAGGTTTATTCTTTTTGAAATACGTTTTAAATCGTTTGTAGCTTTTCATACGAAAAAAAATTTTTTTTTGGTCCACAGGTTTCGGAGATATCGCTAACGCATCTCAAAAAAACCAAGAACGCAGCCATTTGGAAGCACTAAAAGTACTTTTCCTATAACTACAAATGATGAAATTGATTGTAGTGAAACTATTTTTTTTGTAGTTTTTATAGTTAATCCGAAAATATAATACATTGTGCGGAAACTAAGCAATTTAAGCAAATTTGGGGTTTGTCTTTTTGAAATACGTTTTAAATCGTTTGTAGTTTTTCATACGAGACAAAAAAATTTTTTGGTTCACAAGTTTCGGAGATATTGCTAACGCATCTCAAAAAAACCAAGAACACAGCAATTTGGATGCACTAAAAGTACTTTTCCCATAACTACAAACGATGAAGTTGATTGTAGTGAAATTCATTTTTTGTAGTTTTTATAGATACTCCGAAAATATAATACATTGTGCGGAAACCAAGCAATTTAAGTAAATTTGGGTTTTTTCTTTTAGAAATACGTTTTAAATCGTTAGCAGTTTTTCATACGAAAAAAAATTTTTTTTTTGGTCCACAGGTTTCGGAGATATCACTAACGCATCTCTAAATAACCAAGAACGCAACAATTTGAAAGCACTAAAAGTACTTTACCTATATCTACAAACGATGAAATTGATTGTAGTGAAATTCATTTTTTTGTACTTTTTATAGTTACTCCGAAAATATAATACATTGTGCGGAAATCAAGCAATTTAAGCAAATTTGGGTTTTTCTTTTTGAAATACGTTTTAAATCGTTTGTAGTTTTTCATAAAAAAAAAAATTTTTTTGGCCCACAGGTTTCGGAGATATCGCTAACGCATCTCAAAAAAACCAAGAACGCAGCAGTTTGGAACCACTAAAAGCACTTTTCCTATAACCACAAACGATGAAAATGATTGTAGTGAAATTAATTTTTTTGTAGTTTTTATAGTTACTCCGAAAATATAATACATTGTACGGAAACCAAGCAATTTAAGTAAATTTGGGTTTTTTCTTTTTGAAATACGTTTTAATCGTTTGTAGTTTTTATACGAAAAAAAATTTTTTTTTTGGTCCAAAAGTTTCGGAGATATCGCTAACGCATCCCAAAAAAACCAAGAACGCAGAAATTCGGAAGCCCTAAAAGTACTTTTCCTATAACTACAAACGATGAGATTGATTGTAGTGAAATTCATTTTTTTCTATTTTTTATAGTTACTCCGAAAATATAATACATTGTGCGGAAACCAAGCAATTTAAGTAAATTTGGTTTTTTTCTTTTTGAAATACGTTTTAAATCGTTTGTAGTTTTTCATACGAAGAAACAATTTTTTTTTTTGTCCACAGGTTTCGGAGATATCGCTAACGCATCTCAAAAAAACTAAGAACGCAGCAGTTTGGAAGCACTAAAAGTACTTTTCCTATAACTACAAAAGATGAAATTGATTGTAGTGAAATTCATTTTTTTTGCAGTCTTTATAGTTACTCCGAAAATATAATTCATTGTGCGGAAACCAAGCAATTTAAGTAAATTTGGGTTTTTTCTTTTTGAAATACGTTTTAAATCGTTTGTAGTTTTTCATACGAAAAAAAATTTTTTTTTGGTCCACAGATTTCGGAGATATCGCTAACGCATCTCTAAAAAACCAAGAACGCAACAATTTGGAAGCACTAAAAGTACTCTACCTATATCTACAAACGATGAAATTGATTGTAGTGAAATTCATTTTTTTTTTTAGTTTTTATAGTTACTCCGAAAATATAATACATTGTGCGGAAACCAAGCAATTTAAGCAAATTTGCGTTTTTCTTTTTGAAATACGTTTTAAATCGTTTGTAGTTTTTCATAAGAAAAAAATTTTTTTTGGTCCACAGGTTTCGGAGATATCGCTAACGCATCTCTAAAAAACCAAGACCGCAGCAATTTGGAAGCACTAAAAGTACTTTTCCTATAACTACAAACGATGAAATTGATTGTTGTGAAATAAATTTTTTTTTGAGTTTTTATAGTTACTCCGAAAATATAATACATTGTGCGGAAACCAAGCAATTTAAGCAAATTTGGTTTTTTTCTTTTTGAAATACGTTTTAAATCGTTTGTAGCTTTTCATACGAAAAAAAAATTTTTTTTGGTCCACAGGTTTCGGAGATATCGCTAACACATCTCTAAAAAACCAAGAACGCAGCAATTTGGAAGCACTAAAAGTACTTTTCCTATAACTACAAACGATGAAATTGATTGTAGTGAAATTAACTTTTTTGGAGTTTTTATGGTTACTCCGAAAATATATTACATTGTGCGGAAACCAAGCAATTTAAGCCAATTTGGTTTTTTTCTTTTTGAAATACATTTTAAATCGTTTGTAATTTTTCATAAGAAAAAAATTTTTTTTGGCCCACAGTTTTCGGAGATATTGCTAACGCATCTCAAAAAAACCAAGAACGCAGCAATATAGAAGCACTAAAAGTACTTTTCCTATAACTACAAACGATGAAATTGATTGTAGTGAAATTCAGTTTTTTGTAGTTTTTATAGTTACTCCGAAAATATAATACATTGTGCGGAAACCAAGCAATTTAAGTACACTTGTGTTTTTTTTTTTGAAATACGCTTTAAATCGTTTGTAGTTTTTCATAAGAAAACATTTTTTTTTGGTCCACAGGTTTCGGAGATATCGCTAACGCATCTCAAAAAAACCAAGAACGCAGCAATTTGGAAGCACTAAAATTACTTTTCCTATAACTACAAACGATGAAATTGATTGTAGTGCAACTCATTTTTTGTAGTTTTTATAGTTACTCCGAAAATATAATACATTGTGCGGAAACTAAGCAATTTAAGCAAATTTGGGGTTTGTCTTTTTGAAATACGTTTTAAATCGTTTGTAGTTTTTCATACGAAATAAACAAATTTTTTGGTCCACAAGTTTCGGAGATATCGCTAACGCATCTCAAAAAAACCAAGAACGCAGAAATTTGGAAGCACTAAAAGTACTTTTCCTATAAATACAAACGATGAAATTGATTGTAGTGAAATTCATTTTTTTGTAGTTTTTATAGTAACTCCGAAAATATAATACATTTTTCGGAAACTAAGCAATTTAAGCAAATTTGGGGTTTGTCTTTTTGAAATACGTTTTAAATCGTTTGAAGTTTTTCATACGAAACAAAACAATTTTTTGGTTCACAGGTTTCGGAGATATCGCTAACGCATCTCAAAAAAACCAAGAACGCAGCAATTTGGAAGCACTCTACAAACGATGAGATTGATTGTAGTGAAATTCATTTTTTTGTAGTTTTTATAGTTACTCCGAAAATATAATACATTGTACGGAAACCAAGGTTTATTCTTTTTGAAATACGTTTTAAATCGTTTGTAGTTTTTCATACGAAAAAATTGTTTTTTGTGTGTGAAGGTCGTCTTTAATAACGACCATATCTCCTTCGCGAATATTTTGTTGGGGATGTTTCCATTTATATCTTTTATGCAAGGTTTGTAGGTACTCGCTCTTCCAACGTGAGCTGAACTGGTGATGTAGAACCTTTAATCTTTGCCATTTCGTAGTAGGGGATACGTTTTCGGCATTCGGTTCGGGTGAGGAAGTTAAGGGGCTCCTCGAAGAAAATGTCCAGGAGTTAGGGCTAATAAGTCGCTTGGATCCTGTGACATGGGAGAAAGAGGGCGAGAATTGAGCACTGCTTCGATTCGAATGAGGAGATTGGTGAATTCCTCAAATGTAAACTTTTGATTTCCAGCTACTTTTGTGAAATGGGTTTTGACTGCAGCTTCCCATAGGCCGCCCATGTGTGGGGCATACGGCGGTATGAATTGCCAAGAGAGGCCCTGTACCGCATACCTTTGTGCAATATCAACAGCTGCTTCTTTGAGGAATAGGGCTATCTCCCTCTGGATCGCTCGTTGTGCGCCAACAAACGTCTTTCCGTTGTCAGACATTATTTTGTGGGGTAATCCGCGTCGCCCTACGAAGCGGGTGAAGGCGGCTCTGAAGGCTTCAGTTGTCAAATTTGTGCATGATTCGAGGTGGACTGCTTTAGTGTAGAAGCAGACGAATACGCAAACGTACGCTTTCGTGTGAGAAGCTCGTCGTAAGAGGGACGTTTTCACCATAAATGGGCCAGCGAAATCAACTCCTGTTACGTGAAATGGCACTGAGTAAGTGGCACGTTCGGGGGGTAGAGGGGCAATTATTTGTGAACGCATTTGTTGTGCGTCGTGCACGTCTTGCATTGGAATATGCATTTCTTTACTTTCTGCTTGATGGGGGGAATATAGAATTCCGCTTGTATCATGCGAATCATCAGTTGCACCTCAGCATGAAGCAATACTTTGTGGAGAAAGTCTAATAGCAGTGAGCAGAACTTGGAGTTATCTGGGATAATTATCGGGTATCGTTCATTCTCGCTGATGTCGGCATTAACTAAACGACCGTTAACTCGCAGGATGCCAGCGTTATCTAGCACGGGATTGAGGGTCAACAATGAACTTTTCTTGCTGATGTGGTTTGAGGCTTCTAATTGCGCGAATTCTGCTGGGAAATGATGGCGTTGCGTTAACATGATGAGTTTAATTTTTGCGAAATATAGTTCTTCCTGCGTGAGAGCTAGGGAACTGGAAATTGGTTGTTTCTGGGTTTGGCGGATAAACCGGTACATGAAGGCCACAACTCTTAACGCGCGGATATGATGAGAATCGTTCCAGTATATCGGCATGATCGACAGCATGCCAGGCTTCTACGAGTTTCTTCTCCGGAGGGGTTGAAGTAGAAGGGACATATTTTGGCCAGAACAAGCTCGGTTTAGAGAGCCATTGGGGTCCATTCCACCATAACGAAGAGTCAGCTAAGTCTTGCGGCTTGCATCCTCGGGTTCCTAAATCTGCGGGGTTGTCAG